>NW_027279590.1:0-82500 GCF_046629955.1 Centroberyx affinis | reverse complement strand
TTTGTCTAGATTGATGTCTCGGCCTCCTGACTGCAGCCTCAGGGACACAAGTCTGTCTCTGAGGGCTGGAAAGGAACTTCACCCCCGACATTACACTCTCCTCCTCTGGTCAGCCGTGCAAACAAGAACACATGGGGTTCATGGAAGCAGAAATCAGGAGGTGTGGATAATGTGTACCTGCACAGCACATGTGCAGGTACACAAACTGGATGTAATAAACAGGGAACCGTTCAAACGTGTCTAAGGGTTTTCTGATGCAGCACCACTTTGCAGAGGGCAGTTGGAGAATGCTGAACTTTTCTGGAGACAGGCTTATTGATTCCTCACACATGTTCCTGACTTGGCGTGACAGGGTCAGCGAACATCTGAAACCTTGCAATTTCTTGCCAGACTCTTGAGAGCCAGTTCATTGCAACCACATTTGGTAATCTAAAAGTTTCTGTTTATTTTATTCCTAAATAATTCAACTGGACGCAGTCTGTGATTCCAAGTGCGTGCAGTCAGAGGGTGTGGGCAGAGCGGTCTAATTAGCAGGGTGTGTTAGCTAGCTTAAACGTGTTTGGCTCGGGGAAAGCTGCAAAAGCTGCCAATTGCTGACTCTGGTCTGTGTGATGCTAAGCTAGCTAACCAGCTGCCACCACAGCTAGCTGAACGACTTTGACACTGTGTTGGTGGCTAATGGTATTAGCACTAGTGTAATGCTTTTGGAGTAGCTGTGTAGCATACAAAACCTTCTGTTAACGGTCGACTGTATTTGCCTCAAAAACAGAAGCCATTTTGAGTTAAAAGACATCATAAAGCAGAGGTGTTTTTTCTTTGCTCGAGTCCCAAGTCAACTTCAAGTCTAAATGCAGAACAAGTTAAGTCAGAACAAATCAAGAGTCCAGTATCAATTTAATATCTGGACTATCTGGACTATTTAATATCTGAAAATGAAATATCTGGTTTAATAGGATAAAAACTTGGTAAGAGCATCATGAGTTTGATTTCTATAATCAGTTTCAACTTCAATAAATTCAATCATTCCATACAAATTCAGAAAACAGAATTTAAATTCAGTCGTCTGCTGGAACAAATCTCATCACTTTCAATCTAAGTCATTTACACAAACACAAGATCTCAAGTCAAGACTTTAAAAACCTTTTCAAGTCATCAAAGTACAAATCAGTCAAGTCCCAAGTAAAGACAAGTCTCAAGTCTCTTCATGCAGTCAAGTCTCAAGCAATTAAAATTGTGACTCAAGTCCAAGTCATGTGACTCGAGTCTCCACCTCTGTCATAAAGTGTCTGAATCTCTCTCTGACTCCATTTTGACCTCCACCAACAAATCTCCTGCATCAACAACTCCTGATTTTTGCTCTGCATCTTTGATCGCTTTTAGTGCTGCAAAAACATTTCCTGTTTAGGTTTCCTTGTGCCATGTGTTGCTGGCTCCACTGTCAGAAGCACAAGCATAAAAACAGCCAAGTCTTCCTCATATCAATCATGCAGACTGCTGTCATCCAGACTGCAGGCAGCAGCACATGGGACACATTCCCATATGTATTCTGTACGTTCACAGGTTCATATTTTAACAATCGCTTCAGTGGTTCTGTCTGTGGCTAGCTGATATTCTGTTTTAGACAAGATTTATTGGAGAAAGGAGTTTATTTACATAAATCTACAATTCTCTGGCATGAAAGGCTACAAATTAAAACTTGGCGTTCATTGATGATCACTGCAGGGTCAGTGAGCCAGACTTGCATCCAAGGGAGGAGCGATTCATGTTTCTTTCTTTGGTCGTCACTTCCAACTACTGACAGATGGTGAGAAAATGCTGGTTCACTGTGTTCTGGCACTCAGATTACAAAATGCATCTCACCTCATCACTTTCTCACTGTGAGAAACTGATGAGAAGTCAGAGCAAGAGTCTGCTGGTCCCACTTTATGTGCTAAGAGAGGCAATGAGGTAGACCTGGGATACTGTAGCCTAATCCAGTATCTTAAAGGAATACTAGTTCCCACAAAAATGAAAATTCTGTCATTATCTGCTCACCCCAACGCCAGTTGAAACAGAACTGATGTTCTACTTGTCATCTGACATTTTCATCTTTGTTTGAAAGTCTGATAAGTAGGCAGTTATCATTAAAAATCACTTTCAGCAGAGCTATTTAAGTTTGTGTGACGTAGCTCTATGTGTAAACAGAGAAGTTGTGGAGATTCACATGAACGCACAGGTCTGAGTGAAGGTTTATGAAATTAACGGCTGTAGTGAAGATTTGTGCTAAATAATGGTGTAAATATTCGTCTCTTCCACTGTGTGCGATCGTTGGCTTCAGCAGACTTGGATTATGCTGCACAAGCTGTATGGAGTCATTTTATGGTAATTTTTTTCCTATTTTCTGAACTCTAAAGAACCAGATCCTACTGACTTTAGTTGTTTTGGAGAAGTTGTGCTGCCAACCTCCCTGTGTGTTATATGGACTAACAAACTTCACAGGTGTTTCAAGTGGCATGAGGGTGAGTAGATAATGACAGAATTTCACCTAAAACTGAATATTCCTTTAAATCACCCTCGCTTTTGGCAGGATGCCTCTGGTTATCAAACAGCTGTGCAGCTGGGAAATAGCTGGTTAAACCCAGAGTGATTGAAAGCAACATCTGCACAGCATCCTGAGTCCAGGACCACAGTCTGAGTCCAGCTTCCTATCCAACACAGAGAGCTGGCTCATAAATGTCCCTGGGACACTCAATACAACACATCAGTGTATCAAACAGAGGAAAGGATTCTGGGAAACGTGCCCATTTCTCTTTGAGTCACGTTTACTTGGGAATTGAACAAAATAATGCAAAAGAGCATTCTCACATTTCAAAATGAAAATAAATCCACTGAAGTAACGGTACACATGGAAACTCAGCTGGTTTACAGAGGAGGCTAATGCTTCACATCCAACACGTCACGTCACCATATCGAAACAAAGTAAGACTAAGTGTACTGGTGATAACCCAACTATGACTAAGTGTTCTGCTTGCTTCAAGAGTTCCTCAGCGTTTTTTTTGTGGTTTGGTGGAACAGCTGAGGTTTCAGGAAAACAGCAGAATATGTAGAATGGGAAATGGTATGAGGAGGATGCCCATGCTGATCGGTGATCAGGCACAAACACACACACTCCTATTACACTTTCATGTCTGCCCACACACACACACACACACCGCCACTAAACGCCTGCATGTGAACATGTGTCTGGAGAACCCTAACAGGACAAGAAGAGCTGAGACCATCTATAAAGTTGGGAACCAAAGCAGTTGCAGGTGTGTGTGTGTGTGTGTGTGTGTGTGTGTGTGTGTGTGTGTGCATTCCTCTACTTCACAGGCATTAAGAGCGGCACCAGCCAGCATCGTCCACCACGTGTGGTTTTGTCAGCTGCAGGTCGATCATACAAAACGACAAAGCTAACCTAAGTTTTATTGTTGTTCATTTACAAACATACTCAAAGCGGGTCCATAAAAAGAGCGGACGACTGCGATATCTTACACAGTGGATATTCAGATAATCAAATGAGGAGAAGACTTATGGAGGGTGGAGGCCAGAACAGTGACTATCTGGCTTACTGCAAATTACTGCCAGCTTATTGACCGAGAGGGATTTTGCATGGGGCACAAGATGAGACACTTGGATAATGTTTCATGCAGGAAGTACAGTTAACGTCTCACTTTGTGACAAAAAAACAAAGAAATTGTCCCAACTCACTGCAGGAGAGCGCTGCCACACAGTAACTTCCCCACAGAGCCACATGATGGGCCACAGAATGCCACTCATCTTTGCCATGCTGTCAGCCTGCTAAAAATACAATGAAAACCAAACACCAACAGCACCGTGACACACATTACATAAGGATTATATATATATAGGACAATCCTGGGCTCCCACTTCCCACTGTCGTCACACTAGCTCTCTGTCTGTAGCCTGCTCTATATCTGAGGTACAGAAGAAATCAGCACTGCCGACTTCACCATGGAAACACCGGCGACTGTATGAAAAATGCATTCTACGCAGAGAAGTTTGTACTTTTGTTAAGACACCGGTGAGGTTTTTAGGGAAAGTGATAGGATTTATTTCTTTGACCAAAAAAATGAGTCATTTTAAGACTCTTAATATAAGCAGAAAAAACAAAGACGTCTCTCAAACAACTTCCAAAACGACATGCAAATATCAGTTGCTATATATGGGGGGTTCAGGCTGTGCAGCTGCAGCAAAACAGTAACCTTGCAGTTTTGCAAGTTTATATTTTCCACACAACCAGCCTTGACTTTAAATGCGTCTTTGCTGAGAAGGCACAACAACAGTTTAGCTTCATTTAGTACATGCACAGATCATAACTGGATCCCCTCCCGGGAACTGCATCCAAAACATTCAGAATCATGACTCGCGCTGAGGCTGACACATAAGAATAAAAATCGGCATCGCAGTGTAAGTGGTCTAATCCAGATATCTTCATCGCTGGCTGCCCTACTTCCCTTTGGCAGCCTGACCCGAGAAGAAAAGCTCGCCTTGGTCTTGAGGTAAACGCCCAGAGAGAAGTAACAACCGATTCCTCCAAGCATAAAACGCAGTGAACGTTTAAGAGAGGATGTGCTCAAGCCACATGGCTCTTTAAAAGGTCACTGGAGCCGTTCACAGCGGTCCTGAGGCACTACAGTAAATATTTATGTGTTTCTGAATCATTTATGACATGGGTTTCATGCAGCACAAATGCCTTAAGACAGGGTTTTCCACAGGTCTTTGCAGACCATTTGTCTTCATGAAGTTGAAATCAGCGTACGATTACAGAGTATCTTAAAGGGCTAAATGGTGTGGATAATATGCTGGAAAGGTGCTTCACACCATGACATGGCTGAATGCACAGATTATCCAGGCTATAATACTCAATAGTAACCACGCAGCCCTACAGAGGAGTGTGTGAATGATCATTAAGCAAGAGAAACAGACTGGGTGGAAAGCACCATGGGCCCAGAAACTCTAAAACTCGGCCACATGAAAGGCCTGGTGCCAGAGCCAGAGACAAAGCTTCCCACCCCAAACTCCCTGACCCATGAGCCGCAGCAGGAGTTCAGGGAGGAGTTCGATAGGATGTCCAGACCCAACAAGCCTTCAGTCTCTTCCACAGGGGTTTTCGCGCGAGACGACGTGACGGGGGAACGATTTCCAGCTGTCTAAAGTTCAGGGGAACCGGGGGCCAATGAAAGCCGATGAGGGGACTCGCTCTCGTTTGAGGCTCCAACGGTCCCGTCAATGCTCTCCACCGCAGCTGTAAAGACATCCAGCGCTAGAAAACGGCCGCAGCAGGGCAGGCGCGTGGAGGAGGTAAAAAGGAATGTGCTCAAGAACATAAACACAAGCCAGTAGGAAGCCTTACTGGCCAAGCATCTGCTTCTAGTTAGCCCAGAGGGGTGGGCGTTTAGTTCCTGTGTCTCTCGACGCTGTCAAGTCATGCAATATCTGGACAGACAAGAGGACTCTGTGGGAAATAAGTAGTTCATTTTCCGCGCCAAATTGCAATCCCTACACCTCTGACTCGTGATCCAAGCTAGTCAACTTGAACAGAACGCAGAGAGGATCTCAACTCGAGCTGTTCCACTTTTCTGCTTCTTGATTGACTGTGTAGCATCTTTGACACACCTGAATGAGATGTAATTAATATGGAGTTATCTCTGGTCTCCTCTTAGTTGTGTCCTACAAACTCTCTGCTCCCAAAACAACATGCAAAAGACTTTCAAACAGCCAAAAAAAGAAAGCTGTATATCCACAGAGGAATACGCATTAAGCTTTGGGGTTCTGCCAGCTCTCTGGGTATTTTGACAAGATCACATACTGTATTTAGTGTAGCTACTGTACCAGCCACTTTGGCAGATAACCAAGTTCTGCCTGGTACCACTGTCAATTAAATACTGAACAACAAGCACTAAACACACACTTGACACAAACAAATTGTTGTATGACAGAGTGAATTGTGTGTGAGTGCGAAGGAGAGTGCAGGCATGAGTGACAGTATGGACGCATTAACTTTTCTCAACAGACCTTGTAATTTCATGTGTTTATGTGACTATTGTTGTCTTTTATGTTTGCATTGTGAGCAGCAGTGCTTTTTTTCCCCCTCTGGGACCAATAAAGTTTATCATATTTTATAACCAGCCATTATTCAGAGGCCAACCTTTTTCTAACAAGACAACAGTAAACATGTTGTCCTCCACGAATGATGCATTCCCCCTCGGGGCCAATCAGTGACAAATATTTTACCTTGTTTTGACCTGTAATAGGCCCTTTTCACATTTAGTTTCTCAATGCTTCTGCAGCTTTACAACTTCCTGTTGCCAGCTCTGTCCTTCACTAAATCGCTCCACAACCTGCCCAGAATTTTTAATTTGTTACTTTATGTATCTAGTGCTAGTAACCAGTTTTATTGTTTTTGTTGGATTGGTTTGTCAAGAAGTCGCAAAAAGAAACTTGCCACAGGATGTTGTAATGCACCGGTTTAGCTGTTACCATGACGATGTGAAAAGGGCCTATTGTAGCACCCCCCGTTGGATCAATCAGTTTAATTCTGAAAATGCCAGAACACAGTGGTGAGGTCAAAATCCAATCAGCAGTGTCTGAGATGCCGCATGCAACAGACAGACAGACAGACAGACAGACAGACAGGCGAACAGAGACTGATCCACAGACAAAAATCATTCAGCTGGTAAAACAGTGTTTGGTGGATTTTGGAATCCAAAAAAACGTTACCTGCCCTAACCAACACCACAGTTACTGATCTTCTGGAAAAGGTGGAAGATGTGGAAGTGGTCACCTAAATCCAACATTATGAAATCGATGATGCTGTGGACAGCAGGCTTCAGGCCCAGTTTGGATAATACAGTCATGAAGCCGGGACTCAGACCCGGACTTCCAGCTACTGGTTCCTTTCATGTTTCAATCAAATTAAAATAGGATCCATACAGGTTCCTTTTTGTCAGGTATATTTACTGCAGCTTAAGGAAATTTTAGGTCTTTAATTTTGACAGTCCGACTTTTTCTTTGTTGAAATGCTCAACTTTAGTTTAACATTTTTGTGCTGAATTGCTGAAATATCAAAGGAGAGCCGGCGCCTTGAAGCTCAAGGGTTTTTTTTCATAATTTAAAGACTGTTGATTATCAACAAAATCTCAAGGGGAGTCAACACTGACTAGATCTGTACGAATCTAAAGTTTAAAAAAAAAATTTGGGCAACAACTTTCTGAAAACACAGAGACGCTTTAGAAAATGTATTCTTCTCTCATTATTTCCACTCTCGGGACTCGCAGCAGACGCCACTCTCGCCTCCAGAAGAAAAAGGGAGACAGGACTTTTTCTCTCTGCATGATATTCAAAACACAAACCTCTGAAGTCACTCCGCTTTGTGAAATTCACTTCCCAACATTTTCCAAACAAACATCTAGGTTATAAGAAAACCTGCCGCTTTGTTCACTGAAGGGATTGGAGGTTTAACTGCAGCTACAACACTTTATCTGTCGGAGCCAGAACAGCTTTTCTCCATTACCTCAAATCAAAATCTTCAAAGTAAAGTCCTTGTCAAAGCAGAAGGAAGACGCTCAAGGTCAGCCAAGAACAATGTGAGTGAAGCTCCTGAGGCCTCCACTGCTGTCATGCCAATCCTAAGCATAATGCTGTTTACTGTGCAGAAAGGAAGCTCGATGGGTAGAATATAGAAATAACAATACCTATCATGATATACCAGTTCCACATATGGGATTTTCACCAAAAGTTAATCATTTCTTCAATGCCCGATTAGTTAATTGCTTCACATTTTCATGACTGATGAGTTCTGCCTGTTCAAATTCTTGCCACTTTTTAGCCGATTTTAGCCGATTATCTCGACACCACATGGCCAATCAGCTCTATATCTGTTTTCCATTACTGCTGCCCTTCTACCACTGGACCAAGTTTTGGAAAAATTAGCAGGTCGGTTGTGTCTAAACTGGAAATGAGCTCTCCAGTGCCTCCATGTTGTTTGATTGGGCCAATAATGGAGGGTTTGCCTCTTCTTCTGTCTGCTGATTGGCCACAAAGTTTGATGGTCCTACGCAAATCCGTTATATCCCTATCTTTCCACAAAGTTTCATGCAAATTAATTGATAACTTTTTGAGAAATCCTGCCAACAGACAGAATGGGGCGAAAAGGTGCCTTGGGATAAAAGCATCCCTCAAAAAGTACATGCTGTTGTTATGTTGGTGATCATATGCAAGTGTCTTGGTTAACTTTGTAACAAAGTCTTCACCTAATTTTCAAAGACGTAAATCTTTCTAAACAAACACCTCAAATTTGAGGTAATCTTTATATCTTGGCATAAGTGGAAAACTGCAGTGTGTTTGTTAGGGCTAATTAGGCACAAACACCAGCAAACCATGATGGACTGTGATGCAGCAGCATGAGACACAGCGGAGGCAGACTTCACTTGCCAGCCACTGATCCAGTCAACATCACTGTCTGATTACATCTTGAAAAACGAAGACACGGGGTGTCCTGGTGGCTCAGTGGTCCAAGACGCGTACCAAGTAAACGCAACGTTGTGGGTTTGAATCCAGCCCAGGACCTTGGTCACATCCATCCTCTCTCTCTATACTGAAAAAATAACCTCATGTTTAGGGCTGGGTGATATGGACAAAATCAAATATCATGATATTTCTGACCAAATACCTTGATATTGATATTGCAAGAATATTGTAGGGATGACTATTGGTGCTTTCACAAAATATTTACACAATGAGATTTTTGATAAATACTCATCAGTAATGTGGATATAATGACTAAGTGGGTAAAGGCAAATAATAGAACAGCTAGAACAGCCTGGTAAGTTCAGAAAATGACATCACTTTACTGTAATGCAGCCTTTAAAACCAGGAAAAGAAAACACTTATGCCATATCATGATATTACGATTAGGGTTGCAAAATTCCGGGAATTTTCTAAATTGGAAACTTTCCATGGGAATTAACGGGAATTTATGGGAATTAACGGGAATTTATGGGAATAAACGGGAATAAACCAGGAATTTACTAAATTGAAAGTATGCTCTTAATAGGGAACTTAAATATAGTTGGGGAAAATATATTTTAGCATAATCCTGACTAAAACAACCAGATATCATGCAAGTACATTTGAATATCTATGCTATTCCTCAATCACATGCACACATAGCACACTGCTTACTGCAGGGCTGTTGAGACCACGCCCCCTACATGCCTACATGCACTGTGCATTCCTGTGCATTTTTGTTAATTTTTGAATGGGTTGGGTCGGGGGGATGAGTAATATTTAACTCAACATTCATGTTTTTGTTCTTCAATGAAAGAATTGATTGTTCAATAAAACATTTAACACTTGATAAAGTTCTACTTACAAATAAATCTGTTTTAATTGTATTATTTTGGATGGATGTCTGCTTATAACAAAACAAATATTTATGCTTGGATATGATACCTTTCCATTAAATTACCCTCAATTCGCAGTTAATTCCCATTAATTCCCATTAATTCCCATAAATTCCCATAAATTCCCATAATTCCCATGGAAAGTTTCCAATTTGGAATATTTCCAAAATTCCCCAGCTTAACTTCCCATGGAAATTTACCGGAAACTTTCCGGAAATTTACCGGAAATTTTCCACCCCTTTGCAACCCTAATTACGATATCCAAAATCTAAGACAATATCTAGTCTCATATCACGATATCGATATAATATCGATATATTGCCCAGCCCTACTCCTGTTGGAGGTTGAGCAGTGAAATCCAAAAAGATGACATCCCTGTTTGTTAGCCTACCTTGTACAGTAATGTTGCTTCACTTCTACAGTATATTTCACACTTGAGCAAAAAGGCAGCCAGTCTCAGGAAAATCAATTAGACCAACCTAATGTGCATTTTGAAATACATTCAACAAACTGGTCTCACCCTTCAGGACAAAGCCCTGCTAGAAAAAAATGACCCGAACAGCCTGTTAATGAAAAGAAAAACTACTAGATGTTGCCATTCCCCGTTTGTGTATGAAGACAGGGAAGAGCCACGGGAATTAACACCCCGTCTCCAGGAAACTGAATCTCCCAACCTGATCTTTTAATTCCCTTGTTGGCAGAAAACCATTCTTAAGACTGCTTTTCGCCTTCAAGTCAGACAAGGTGATCTGTAGAGAGATATGCATTTGTTTTTCAGTTTGACCTCTTTTCACTCTGAGCATTTTGCTTTGGAGTCTGGCTGCTTTGATTCAGTGACAGTCTTTACTTTCTACTGATGAAGCAACCGCTTCTGCCTGAACGATTAGAGAAAATTATGACAGCGGGGAATAATGCTTTATTCTTGTGTAACTATTAGGCCACACTGCAATAGCAGAATAATATGAGAATCGTACAATTTGGTTTATCTAGTCTGTAGCCTTCATCGGTGGAGTCGTGGCGATGGCAGGCAGAAATTTTAGGTTACCTCAGAGGAGGACCAAGTGTAAAATCGGCTATAATGTAATTTATGCCTGGAAAAATCCATGTAAACCCTGAAATGCATGTGAATCCAGACTAATGTTGTGCTTCATATCAAAACTAGCAATTCAAGTTTCCTCAAGTCATTGCTACAGTAGGCCTGAAGTCCTTAAGACCCGATTTAATCTGCAAATTCAGTATTAAGACTCTGGTGGAGGATTAAGAAGTTGTTGAGGGAAAAGTCAACTGATGTAGCTATCAGGTGCACACACAATATATCAAAAAAAGGATCATACCACACCAGTCTCGATGTTTCGGCAAATGCCTTTATCAACATAGCTGGTGGTATGATGCTTTTTTTTATATATCAATATGAGAAAGTGAAGATACAGCCGGCTCCCTGTATGTGAATGTCATACTGACATCAACTGACTCCAGAGCCTCGTCCTGCAGGTGAGCTCTGCTACTTATAACTATATCAGATATAGTTTTTTGTTTGCTGCAGGGTATTCTTGTACTTCTGTTAAGGGAAAACAACATTTCTCCTGTTTGTTCTCTCAGCAGTTCAATATGTCGTCTGCGTGATGTGCTGCTCACAAGCTTTTTTGTATATGTAGTATCAGAGTCGATCCAACTCCCACAGGAGTTCTGGAAAACAACATTTCTATATTCATTCACTACAGACCCTCCCTTAAATATACTCACCTAGGTAGATTGCGTTACTCAAAAAACTGCAATATGTTCATCAAAATTGGTTTTATTCTGAAATTTTGACTGAAATGTGTTATTTTTTTAATTCTGGCTTGCTTGACACTGGTAGAAAATGCTGAAATGTCACTGTTTGTGAACACTCTGCTAATTTTCTAATGTAATATTAGTATTATTATGTGTTACACAATTTTCAGTGCAGATTTTGATCAAATGAAGCGCTTGTTGCGGTAATTGTTTTATAATAAGTACTAGGCAGCCTATTATACTACATAGAGCTATGGTACTACTTGGTTCTCATATTGTCCTTAATAATGTACTGACATTGGTTCTGAAAAATTGGTATCGGTGCACCTAAAACAGCAAATGGCCACTTCACACCTACCATTCCTATCTGTGTGAGTCTATTCATTCAGTTGTGTGAAGGGAAAGTCAATTCTTAAACTACTCCACTGTCCTTTGATTGGACAAAATTGTGTTTATCCGATTCACACATATTGTAGTCTACTCAACTATCCACCCCACGTAGAAAAAAGTACAAACAACTGAACCGAGTGAATTGTGGTTTTGCGTACTCCTGACAGATGACTTTGCTACGAGCGATGAATCGTGCTTTAGTGGAGGAGATCAGGGCCCGGCGCCCAAATTCATCTTGTCTAATACCAGATGCCACCCACCGACTGAGAGACATCCTGCCTTTCTCCCCTTAGACAATACTGTGAGCTTACAGATAATTAGTGTTTGTGGATGGTATTCCCTGGGAACATGTAATCCTGTTCTCCATTGTTCTGCATGCAAATCTATAGCTAGTTTTTCTCTTCCAGTACAATGTCTTGTTTTGGACACATTCTGCATTAAAGTCCTGCTGACACAGTATCTTTCCTTTATGGGATGATATGGATATCACTGGCAGATACAGTCTGGTGTATCTGGTATATCTCGTCCCTGAAACCTTAAGTGTGTCGTTATCTTCTGCAGTGAAACCATAACACAAAAATCCAACCATCAGCTGAATTCAAATATGTTATTCCTACAGGGTTGAACATTTCAGTATATTTATAGGCTATGTCTACGAATCTCAACTAAAGGCAGAAACAGAACCTCTAATCATGATATTCTTGAGGGAAAAATCAACCCTAAAACATGGTTAAAAAACACTGATGTATCTTGGATAATTGGCCAATCGTAGACAAGGTGTCTACGTCATATCTTCACAAGTTTTTCTGGTCATACATTTTTTAGAACTTTAAAATTGTTTAAAGAAAAGTGATTTTGTTAAAAAGTCATTGTAGAGGATTTACTGAGCTTGAGTCTGATGAAAGGTTTTCACCGATGTTGCACTTTATTTATGGACCACAGATTACCTGCAGCTCTAAAACACCTAGAAAACCCTCTCTCTTAAGCAACTAATTGCAGCCTCTGTGATTTGGAAAATGCAGAAGTTCATATTGCGATTTTTACTTTTTTCTCAATTAATTGTTCAGCTCTAGTCATGTCCAGATATTTCCAGCAGCTACAATGGAGTTTGATATCAGAAAATGTTTCAGCGATCCAAAACATCAATGGTAAACATCAGACGTTCAACAATCATACAGGGAGAAATCCATCGTAGAAGAGGAGAGAGACCAACTTCTCCACCCACAGGAGCAGGAGAGAGACCAGAATGCAATGCAGCTGTTGTGTTTTGAGTAAGGGGGAGACTCTCACTTATTCTCGACTGGCAAAACGCTCACTCTCTTGCTCTTCTATGCACTCGCCATCACTCTCTCCATGTTCACATACAACACACAGCTGAATGCAACAAGTTCACACCCGTTCTCTGGGGGTTGCCGAAAAGCATTCTGGGAAACGTAGGAAATCACTAACTGCAGTAAAAGTAGACGAGGCAGGTTGAGGGAAAGTGGGTTCACCAAGAAATTAAATTACAACACTAACTCCTGGAATACTGAACATCACAGACTGATGAGATATAACAGTGGAAGAGGATCTGAGAGCAGAGTTTTCCTTGAAGCATCATGTAAATGTCAGACCAGCTTCACTGTGACAGTACCCAGCGTGAATCTCCAGGGATTTCCATAGGTTCTGGTTTAAAACTGCGGTACTACCTGGAAACACAACGGTGAAACCTTCTACAAAGACCCCGTATCAGATTTCCACTCGTTGCGAAAGCAGCAATCTTGGCACTCTGGATCCTAGCTTTGGTGAAGCGGTTTGTGGTCACAGAATTGTGTAAGACCATAGGAATAACAAGTGAGTTCTGCCTCAGGGTTTAAAGGACATCAGTGCCTCAGTCTCAGTTATAAATGCTTAAAATAGCTGGATGGCAGGCATTAACCCTAAGGCTAGTGTGAGGATAAGAGGAGTCGAGGGTTACTGGGTGTTCCTGGAGTCTTCAATCAGCTGAGCAGACGGCGTCTAGCTGTCTGTCTATCCTTTGATCTTTTACTCTCGGCGGTAAATCCACCTCCTGTATCTGCACAGGACTACACCGCCAGGCCAAGTCCACAGCACATGCGTTCAGTCCATGCCCTCGACTCACGTGTGTGACATGACAGCGTTTTCATTTGCAGTGCAACTGAAATCCCTTTAAGAGAGTTGAAGTTTTAGTTTAAGAGTCTTTAAGAGTCAGTTCACCCGGGCGGCATCTTGGTAACGCCCCAAAGCAGCAAGTTTGTGACTGACAAGACAAGACTCCTATATCCGTCTATATAGTCGTCTATCCAAAGTTCTGACCAACCAGCCAAAACCCCGGGTGAAGTTTTGAAGCCAATCCTTAAGTGCAGCAGCAGCAGTTCCTCTAACGTCCACTAGAGGCTCCAAGAAGACTCCAAACCGCCCAACTCCATGAAGTCAATGGGACCACAACCCAACTTCTGCTAAAAATATAAAGTCAATAGTTTTTCCCACAAGAGGTTATGGCCTCCGTAGGTAATTTCACTTCTTCTATCATTATATCCTGTCAGTAACAGGATATAATGGATATAAAACAGGGTTGTTTTCCTAGTGATCGACAGGTCACCCATTATGGGCCAATAGCAGGCGGCGCTGCTGCTCTGCAGACGACCCAAACTCTGCCCCATCCACCTTGGCTCCGCCCTTTGCCTCTCTTTGGCTGCTCCAGCTCCAAAAAATGTCAACATGGCGGCGACTGAAAACGCAATCCGCAGGCTTCAAAATGTCCTTCAGAAGACGATGGGTGACGCCACACTCACTACTCCATCTGTTTTTACAGTCTATGGTTCATATTTAGAAACACTGACAAATTGTATACAACACGCAGGGTTAAAATCTGTTCCAAAGGACACTGTTGTCACAGACAAATTTCTTTTTTTCCACTTACCGATGCTTGTAAGCATGCACCATACAAACGGAAATATTACAACATTCAAGACCAGTCTGGTTTACAGCAGTCCCAGACACTTTACTGTCATGGTGTCAACTGTAAACGGTGATGTCATCATGCAGCTCACAGTATGGAGCTCCATTGTCCCGGCTCTGCTGGGCCCCAACTTACATCAGTTTTAGTAAACTAAACAGTTCTGTGGCTGCGTGAACCTGAAAGTATGATTGGCGGATTTTCCTAATGATATGCACACAAAGGTGCGTCGATTGCCCAGTGTTGCTGATGGCATGACGTTGGCTGTGCTGCCATCTTTATCATTACTGATTTTCCCATTCAAAACTGACAGAGTGCCCTGTCTCCTCTATGTAACACTGTCTCTGGTGCAACTAGTCTTCCTCTTTTGCATTCCACTGTAGCAGCCTGAAGTCCTCCGAACAAGAACAGACGGGGCAAAGACGGAAAAAACAAACATCCTGTCCATCATGTGCACAACGACAGAGTCTGACCATCAGAAATTCCATGTGATGAGAAGACAGAAAGAAAACAAGAGCAAGACTTAGGATTTGGACAGACTCGCACTGTATGGGTTACAGTATGGGTTACCTTTCTGGTATGTGCAGCTGAGGTTTTAAAATGACAGGCTTGTGAGTATTTCTGTCGCATATGCTTTGACCAGACTTGCCTGTCCTGTGTGACACCACAGAAACTTTAAAAGTGTGAGGGGGAATTTATGTGAAGCAATCCTCCAGAATGTCAAGACTCCATCACTGCTGCTCTCCCAAATTCACCCACATTGGCTTTACTGCGTTTCCCATATACAGATTTATTGGTGGTGATCCACCGTAATATCAGACAGACCCACCATTAATAGGTTTCTCAAACTAACACTAGGCTATATTTAACAAGGCTGTTAAAAACACACACACAGTCCTTTTCCACTGACAAACCCTGTCTTTTGCCTGACACCACCACAGCCAGCCTAATAACCTATGGAAAACACTGACAGCTGTTATACTTGGACTGATAAATGCTTTACAAAATATGAAATCCTTATCCTTACTGGCAGGAGGACAGGGCATTGCCTAAAAGCATCATTTGGCAGGCTAGGTGAGAAGAAGTGTATTTCTCTGTGCCAGCAGTACAGGCATTACGACCTAAAATATCCTCTTTGGCAGGGGGGGAAAACACGGAGGGAGCAGTGTTTGGGGTTATTTTTAGCCCCAACCGCCCGCACATTGGTGGGTAAAAGACACATATATCACCGCTGAGAAGGTCGGTGTGTGCGAGACAGACTGGAAATGTTCCCCTTTGCAGCATGCCATGTACAGTTCAATCAGAAAGGATTAGGAATGATTGCAAACAACCTGTAGCACATGCGTGGCTAAGGCAGGCGGAGTAAAAGCAGCAAGGAAAGCGTGGCAACCGCCGGGTCAAACCCCCATCAGGTCAAAACTGACATTTGCAGCAATTATGGGGGAAAATTACACACTGGTGATAAACACACAGACTAGCATACAAAGTGCGCGGACAGTTGAAGCTAACCGGCGTAGGGATTTCTAGCTTGTTCTAGCAACTAACGAGTAATCAGCAGCTGTTCGGTAAATCCTCCGCCAGTCAGTCAGTCACTATAACGGTTCATCATTTCGTACTTACGCCGCTTGTGAACGTGAAATTAGTCCTCACACAACTTCGGCCGGTGTCGCCTACCGGTGCTGGAGCATTACAGTGCTGTCGGCACGGAAAGGTGAAGATGACTTATGGTATTTTGGGATTTTGTTTTTTTTAGTCGGTTAACGTTAGCTGTCCAACGCTTCAGTGTAGTGCCGAGCCGGCTGTCCGCTCCGCCGCCATTTTGGTTGTGATGGGAATCCGTCGCGCGCGCGCTCACACACACACACACACCCACACACAAATACTGACACACGCGCACACGCTGACACACGGCTGTATGAGTGGCAGTTACATCACAGCCCAGCCTCTCCCAGCGGGTTGGATCTCACATATCTGATGCTGTCGATACTGTATATTCCTTTAATACTATCTTTTATGCGGAAGAGGATTAGGGCCACACAGTCAGCAATTCTTAGATTAAAGTCAGAATAGGCTACCAAAATTCTGATATTGGAATTCTGACTTTAACCTCAGAATTCTGACTTTATTCTCAAAACTCAAATAAATGTTGATCCTCTTCTGCAATTTTCCTAAATTGAGTCTCAAAGATTTTATTTGTTGTAATGAAAATTGTGCCGATATTGTAGTTGGAATAACGTGGTAAACCGGTCAGTGTAGGCTATCTACAGTTCATCACAACACCAAAGATGGGTATTAGGTTCCTACGCAGGTCTGGAAAGTCTGGAAAAGTATTAAAAATGAATTTGATCATTTCCAGGTCTTGAATAGTTTGGAAATTTGAAAAAATGTCTAGAAAAGTATGGAAAATGTTGCGGTTCAGGTCCGATACACACATAATTCTAGCTTTTATGTTGTCGTTGACCCACTTTGAGTCCACAGTTTTTGTTGATGTGAAGAATAATGTTCAGATAGAGGGACGCTCTTATTACCCAGCCGCTGTCAGCATGCATTATATCAAATACCCACCAAAATCAAATCCAGTCAAAAACATAGGGTCTGGGAAAAATATGGAATTTCAAAATGGAAAGCGTGTAGGAACCCTGCCTATCATCTCACATATTCTGATATTTGTCGCTGTGAAGAACAATCTTCATCTATACAGTGATATGACCTAGTTAGCAGGGGCAAGATGTCTATCTGCCTAAATCATATTGAACACCAGACAAAATCTTCCAAACAAATCAAGGTCTGGGAAAAGTATGGAATTTTTTAATTGAAAATGTGTAGGAACCCTGTATTATGCTTGATTGGTAGGCTAAACTTTTATCAATTTGTTTGTTATCAATACTTTGAATAACCTCCCACTTTCTATGTGTGAGTATTCTCTATTTCTGTGAGAGTGTGTTGGCATTTGTATCTCTCCCTGATGGAGACGTCAGCTGAAACATGTTTTAACTGTTCAAAATGTTCTAGCCAGTGAATAAAGTCTTTTTAATGTTTTGTCACAAGAAGAGTTGCCTTGGTACTGTGTTTTTTTTTTTCCCAACCAAAGAGCGCCTTCATTTCTGTGAATATAGCCTACCAAATGGAGTGTTTTTTTATTGATACTGAACGATTTTGACTTGACTAAGAAAACCCACCATTGGATGCACAGTGCAAAGGAAAAAAACTAAAGAGGCCAAACTCGACCCCCTGTATCACTCAGCCTTGAGGTATGTCACTAATTCTAGCTTCAGGACCCATCATTGTAAATTATACAGCATGGTAGGATGGTCATCCCTCACTTTGCGTAGGCTACAACACTGGTACATATTAGTCTATAAGATTATTTCAGGCAAATTACCTATTTACTTAAACCAGAAGTTTTCACTTTTGCAAAGCAGTCATAATCTTAGGTCACACAAATGGCTTCAGTTTAAAGCCTTCTAGCAGAACAGAGGTTGGCACATCAAGCCTGTTCTACTACGGTCCATGGTCCTGGAACAATCTGCAGGCCAATCTCAAACTTGAGACCCTTATCTCTTTAAATGATTTTAAACTTAGAATAATGGAAGTGGCCACTGTTAGCTGCAGTTGCTTCAACTAACAAACACCTGACTAAATATTGCTGCCTTGTTTTTGTTTATGCACTGTATTATGTAATGTATTCTTGTCGTACCTATTGTTGCTGTTGTGATTTGATGTTGTTTTCCTGTTATGTGTTTGATGCTGCTATTTGACCCTGTCTTGGCTAGGTCTCACTTGTAAAAGAGGTTTTAATCTCAATGTGACTTCCTTATAAAGGTTATATATGTCATCTCTAAATCCTCATCAGCCCAGCCACAAATGACAAACCTATTGGTGTCTGAGTCATTCACAATCCCCTCACATACATCTAGACCTGAGGAAGAAATGTGAGGAGAGTGAGGACAAACACAGCAATGATGAGAACCGACTAGCGATGAAGCGTTGAAGACGAGACTCTCAGCAAAAAGCCTGAGAGGGGATGTGAGTGAAGCTGCAGAGAGCGAGAGGAGAGAGAGAGAGCAGACTCAGGAAACACAGCGGCAAAGTGTGGGAGGCCTTGTCTGCTTTCACCTTTCACCTGGGGAGGGATCGTGCTGTAGATGTTGTCAGGGTGAGGCCTGCATTGGCCTTCATTGGCTTTCACTGACTGAACAGCGGTTTCTACTAACTGAACTCACCAACTCCATAAAGACCAAAGCAACATGGACGCACTCTCTTAGCCCTCTTTCCACTGAAGGCCAAAAGCCCAAGAACTTTGGTCCAGGGACTCTAGCCTGGAACTTAAGCACTGGAGCTAAACTTGTTAACGTGTTTCCAATCATTAACAGGTTCCCGGGTAACCATGACAACTACACAACTGTTTGTCAACAAACATGGCGGACAACGCTGGTGTCATATTACAGTGTATACATTAACGTTACTTTTAATAACTCTGTGGGAGGTTTTGAAAGGTAGTAGTAAGGTTTCAGGATGAGGCCAACACCATTCAGGTCAGAAGACAAAGTGTCACTGCTGAACAAAGATTTAATAGCTCCCTGTGGCCCACGTGACCCATAAAGTGGTGAACAGACCGACCGACCGACTGGCCGACCGACAATACCATCCATAGAGCACCTGCTGTCGCGGGGCTAAAAATGGTGATGACGTATAAACACCAGGGCAAACAACTTTGGCCCGGAGGATTTAGAAAGGCCGAGTAGAGGGGCTTGAGTTCCTGGACAAGCCTGGTTCTGGCCCAGGTCAACCCAGTGGAAACGGCTCAGGAACTCTGGATCTAAGTTCAAGCACCAGTTTTTGGCCCTCAGTGGAAAGGGGGCTACTTAGCCCCAAAGGGACGCTAGATGGCTGTGCCAATACTAGAGACTTCCGACTTTGAATGGAATGCAGTATTAGTGCAGTGGTTCTCAACGTGGGGTCCGGGGACCACCAGGGGTCCTCGAGGGGGTTCCAGGGGGTCCACAGCAAATTGTTGAGTCATTAAACTTCACCATTATTTAATTTACAAGAAGTTAACACCATTAGAGAATGTAGAAGAATGACTGTTTTGATCATAGTTTCACTGTTATCTCTCTACCTACAGTACCAACAGTCATGGAATTCTGGACAAAATCATATCTAACAATAAAAATATTCTCAGATTTGGGTCAGAGAGACAAATTCTCATCAAATGGGGGTCTGTGACTCTAATGTGGACTAAATTAGGGGTCCATGATATGAAAAAGGTTGAGAATCACTGTATTAGTGTAAATATGGTGCTGAGTCAGAATAGACCAATGCAAGGGAAGTCTTTGTAAATGTACATTAAGATCCAGTCAAAACTGTCGTTCCAAGCAAAAAAACTGTCTGAGGCGCTCTGTCTCAATGAAAAAATAAAAAACTGTCACTTTTATAATACCTCTATTAGTAGTCTTTGAGTAAGATGCTGCCTGGAACACGGTTCAGTGGGAGAGGCAGAAGTATTTTTCTATTTGACACCTTAGGTCATCAGTGAATATTGAAGAGAACATTAAAATACGTTGGAGAAATTTCAAAAAGAATGATTTACATTTTCATCCCCAGTCTCGCCTCCAGAACCTGGAGGCAAATTTTGGATTACACCCAAAGTCTCCCACTCAAACAGTGAGCAACTGTGACTTCTGATGCTGTGCCATGATGGGAAACAGACTCATGTGATCCACAACTCTTGCACACGTCTTTGAAACATTTGTTGTTAGCTCCTGTCATTAAACATATGTTTAAGATATGAGCTGGCCAGGTGTTGGAGGTTACAGTTTATCTAACAAGTTGCTGTTCTTTATTGGGAGCCGAAGAGGAAGTGTAGGCTTCCTGACCAGCAGCTAAGTGGCTGCTGGTCAAATGGCTAAAGCGATTCTCCATCAACCATAAAGTATTCTGTCTTCTGCAACTAAACAAAGCAACAAATGGTGTTGAGATTCTCCCCTCGGCTCACTACGCAGCAAAAGCTTTTATTCAATTTGCACGTTTCTGTTATTTTTATTTTAGGATTTTGTAACGATGGAGAACTACAACATAGAATGAAGCAGCAGCTAGCTAGCTAGCTATCAGAGCTTGTTCCCTTTGTAGCAGATGGAACATTCCAACTAGCTAAAAGTCTGCTGGGTAGTGTAGTTCAGTAACTAATTTTGTGGTTCCTGTAAATAATAATGAATGGATTTTTGTGAAATTAAGCCAAACCAGATATGTTGATGCTTACTATAACATAGTTCAAAATCAAAGCCATATGCCTTTTAGATTGCTGATATGAAGTAACCTCCCATACACTGACAGAGGGGAAAGTCAACTATAGGGTTGACGGAAATTATGTCAACTTTGGTTCCCTAGGGCCTGTCTGAGAACTTTTACTGTCTGAGAAAGAAAGTCCACACACTGTAGCTCCCTTTTGCTACTTTATTGTAAAGCACCACAAAGTGACTTTTGGAGCACACTGCTCTTCTTCAGACTTTAAAAAGGTAGCCTATATAGCCGGCATCTTATATAGACCAAACAAAATTGTTTGGTTAGGGTTAGGGTTAGCCCTGTGTTAACCCTAACCCTAACAAAATTGTTTGGTCTATTTGTATTAACACCTATCCTATACTTGCAGATCTTTGCCATCTTAGGTTTAGGTTTGGTTTATTTGTACAAATGATAAAACACTGGGAAACGAAAGAAGAGAAGAGAAGAAATACAAACTGCAGGTGGGATAAAGAAACCCCATGAGGCTTAGACAAATCATCTCACTGCAGGAGAGAAAGAAGAAAAACAGGACAGATATCAAACTCAATAAGAAGAATGGTACAAAACAACAAATGCATGCATGAAAAGCAAGGGAAATAAACAAAAATAATCTTGATGTAGATAATGATAATATCAAGTGAAAGTGTGGCACTGAGTGGGAGTGTGTGTGTGTGTGTGTTCAAAGAGAGAAAGCGAGTTATTGAAGGAAGATATCTTCACGCACATTAGTTCCTCAGACAGGTTTTTAAGTCTAGATTTGAAACCGTGGAGTGAGTGTGAAGAACTCTTCCACAGTCAAGATCCTTTATATTGAATGGAGAACTGATCTGTTTATCTCACAATATGATTCGATACCCGGTATGGGGTTCATGATTCAATACAACCAAACCACGATACGATGTGATAAATAAAAGTTAAATGAGAAGAAAGTCTGACTGTGCAGAATTATGTTTATTTCTGAGACACAAATCTTTCTAGCGATGGCATTGGCTCGCTAGAATGTAAACAATTTAAAAACGTCATTACAAAGTGACAATAATATAATTTGAATGGAGAGCTTGTGAAATTGTGATGGTCAAGCATCTCACTTGTGATTACTACAGCAGAATAACATGGAGCTTATATCATCAGTCATTTTTCTGCCCCACGATACGTATTGTCACATATTTGTATTGCGATATTTATTGAATTTCGATACATCATCCCAGCCTGACCCTCAGTGGTCCATGCTGCATCTGAAAAGTGAACGTAAACACAGGAAGAATGAGGAAATCTTGAAATAAAATGTCGGAATACTTTGATTTCTTTTTAAAACTGCAGGCAGCTGATGGAAGCTGGTCCGCTCCAGCTTCCAGGTCCCAGTCTACACTTAATCACTTTGTTGATGACTTTGTTGATTGTAAGTGACACTTCCGTATGGTTTGCAGAACATTTTGTGTAATGGATCAACCCCGTTTCAACTCTTTGTTTTATGTTGAAGGGCAGAGTGTATGATGAAACTGGATGAAACAGATTGGCTATGAGTCGGTGTGAGGCGGAGAACAG
Organism: Centroberyx affinis; assembly: GCF_046629955.1. Taxonomy (NCBI): domain Eukaryota; kingdom Metazoa; phylum Chordata; class Actinopteri; order Beryciformes; family Berycidae; genus Centroberyx; species Centroberyx affinis. The sequence goes on along the minus strand of NW_027279590.1, from coordinate 60,105 downwards.
GCAACCGGCTCACAAGACCAAAACTCATTTTTGGAGTTTAGTTGGAGGCGGTTTGCCAAGAAGAGACCAGGACATCTGATGATCCTTCGAGACTCTTGCTGGGTGGACTATCTGAAGTTTGTTTTACCTTGTGTCTGTCACTATTGTTGTATATTATGTACATTACATTTTTTTATTTTTTATCTTTGTACCCATTTCTTCTATTACCTTCCTGTACTTGATTTATGCTTGACCTCTTTGGCATTGTCTGCCAGTTGCTGCTGTGGTACCTGAATTTCCCCAAGGGGATCAATAAAGTCCTCTCTTCTCTTCTCTTCTCTTCTCTTCTCTTCTCTTCTCTTCTCTTCTCTTCTCTTCTCTTCTCTTCTCTTCTCTTCTCTTAGACAAATAAAACCCGATCTAATGACTTCACAGCAGCTGGCTGTAGTCTTAGGCAGATAAAATTACATAGCTATGATCCTAATATTTCTACACTGGCATAAAAACCTCCAGTATCCCTACAAAAAATGTCAAATGTCAAAATGTGTTCAAACGTATGATATATAGTACTTTTATGCCATGATAAAAAAAAAAATTGTCCTCTTAACTGTCAAGAATACAATAAGCAAATAATAAATAATTGCAATTTTGAATGTGAGAGGTTTGGGTGGCTGTGAGTCTTCTAGCTTTTTCCATGCCATACAGTGTTGTCATGTGAAACTAGCCAAGAGTTTTGTTTAGAATGAAACTTCAAACCCACATTTTCCCAATTTTCTGGTTCCCTGCAGCCACGAGTAAAAGAAACTGCACAAACAAATCTCTTCCAGGCGATCTAACCAATGACAATAGGAGGGAAATAAAACATAAATAGAATAGAATTATGTAGCAGCCAGATTCAGTTGAATAGTCTGTCATGTCTCTCTGCTACCATCTACTGGATCCTGCTGCCACACACACACACTATGGGGGTTTGGCACAGAAAGTGCTGCAGGCTTAATGCTGCTGAGTTCTCAAGACAAGAGCAGCAACTGGTTTAACTGGGAACAAGGCATTTCCCCACTGCAAGCTCACGGTTCACTCATGATCTTGACATGTAAAATTCAAACCTGTCCCACTGAGCTCTGGATGGCATTTCAGTGTTGTGTTTCTACTTTAGCTCTCATGTCATCCAGGATCATTTCTGGATATGTATAAGCCATTTTTTTTTAGTTTATTTGCAGTTTAAATATGTAATAATATATTTACTGCTCCTGATCCTGGGCTTTATGAGAGTCTGTCTGTCTGTGTTCACCCTGTGATGGACTGGAAAGAAAATAAATGAATGAATAAATGAATTCATTAATTTTGATATTCAATAGAAAGCCACCAACTCCTTATGCCTTTGAGATGCTCTGTCTGTCTTCACTGCATTAGAGTGCAGCAGCATGTCACTCCTATTGCATTTGACTGATTCACAATGCCTTTTTCAAGCTTTTCACACACATTACACACACACAGTGATTTTTTTTTAGTTTTTATTTTATTTTTTTTACCATCCCAGAATCATAAAAAAGCTCCATGCAACAGTGCTTGGTAAACACTGTGCTTTTCATCTTGTCTTTCATCTTTTCAGTTGAGCTTTTGGTGCAAGACCTTCATCACAACTTATTTTGTGTATTTTTTTTTACCATCTGAAAAAAACACTGTGACAGGAATTTGACCCTGTTTATTTGAAGTTTTGGCTTGATTGGGGTTTAACTGATGGAAATCTAGATTCTTCTGTAGTTACTCAACTAGGCTATCACACAAACTCAGATGGCTGGAGTGAAATACGTATGGCATTCTCATTATTATCAGAATAAACTGATCCTTAAATGTTGGCCAGGAGGGCAACTTTGATGCCTAATGAATCTGAGATAGCTATTAGAAACCATGGAGTGTCCTTTGTTTTACTTATAGCACCTTTCTTAACAAGGTTTCAAGGTGCTTTACAATAAAATGAGGAGACATTTTTTAAATAAAAACAGTAAAACATTGACTACAGATAATAGATAAAGGAATAAAACAAAGGTAAGAGCAAGCAGTACAGGTGTGATCAAAGGAAGGAACTAAAACATACATATACTGAACCAGAAAAGCCCCACACAACATGAGGAACATAAACATGCACACACACACACGCATTTGACACACTTTTCTCTTCATCAAGCAGCTTGTATCACCAATTTATGACCCTGGTATCAGGCTCAAAGGTCTGGAGTGGGTAGATGTGGCACTTTAAAGACATAAAGACCTGAACCACAGCCTGCAGAGTGAAGACAGAGTCCCGCTGAAGTGGACCTGAGTCCCTCCTGTCTGAGCAGCATGGTGAACTGCAGTGTGGAGACGCCCTATGCCGAGGATTTCATGAGAGGTACGACTCTGATCTGACTGTGGATGTCGGGCCGTAGAGATAAAACAGTTTAAAGGAGTGGAGGATATGAGGATAAGACTGTTTTATCTCTATGGGTCAGGCTTCCTTTCTTCTTCTGCTTCTGAAAAACGTGGGATTGCTGGGACTGAATACAAAAAATACCAAAAAAAAAGTACAGGCTATAAAAAAGGATCGATCCATTGGAGGTGCAGGTTGTGTGGGGTGTGTGTTAGTGTGTGTGTTTGTGTGTGTGCGAGTTACTAGAGAAGACTAGTTAAGACTAGTTAATAAAGGTTATAACCTTTATTTAACTAGGAAGTCACATTGAGATTAAAACCTCTTTTACAAGTGAGACCTAGCCAAGACAGGGTCAAACAGCAGCATCAAACAGGACAACAACATCAAATCACAACAGCAACAATAAAAATATTATCAGATTTGGGTTTTAGAGACAAAACTCATCAAAAGGGGGTCTGTGGCTCTAATGTGGACTACATTAGGGGTCCTTGATATGAAAAAGGTTGAGAATCCCTGACCTAGACCACCAAGCCACCAGGACGTCCCATCTCAACACATAGTTATATGTATGTATGTGTCACACAGGGTTGAGGCCCGTGACGCTGGGCTTCTTCGTCTTCCTCTCGCTCGTGACGCTGTCGACATGCGGCCTGTTTGTGGAGCTGTGGGTGTTTCTGAGCAGGAACGTCAGCTCCACCCTTGTGAAGGACCGCTGCCTCATCGTCCTGGGACTGTTTCCTGTAAGTTAAGTTGGCCAGATTGTTTTGGAGCAAATGCGGAGACATTTGCAGTTCAGCCAGAATTTTTACCTGGACAACCGGAGAAGATCACTGGACCTGTCCGGACAGCATTAGTATTACTAGAGGAGGCAAACCTCCTCGCTTTATTGGAGTGATTCAGTGATTTCGATCCCATTCCCAAGTAACTTTGTCATTATTACAAAACAACCTAAACCTCAGTGGGCGGAGCCAAAGAACCACAGTTTTTTGGAGCGCAAGCTAAGTAGCAAACTTGAATGGTAAAGAAGGAACTCTGGGCAAAATATTAAAAATTTAAATGGTACTGACTTCTTTTTTCATTCATTCATGACCATGGCATTCATGATGTTGAAGGTCAGCAGCTAGCTAACTAGCTTACCTTGATAGCTACAGGCTAGTATGGCTAGTTGGTTTGAATGGGAGCATGTCTATGTTCCCTCAGCCCTATGTTCCCTCAGCCCTATGTTCCCTCAGCGCCAATGAGGTAATGTTTTCGCCCCTTTCGCCCCCTAACCCTAACCCTAACCCTCTGATGCTGAGGGAACATAGGGCCTAATTTGGATGGGGAAAAAATTCATGAGGGAACATAGGTATGACCCCGTTTGAACTTGGAAGGTCAGCTAGGCTAACTAGCTAACCTAGATAACTTAGTATGGATAGATAAGATTACAGGCTTAATAACATTAGCTAACGTACCGTTGGCAAATTCTTGAGAACTTTAGCCAAATCCAACACACTCGTGGATGTGAAATTTAAAAGCTTCTTAAATCTGTGATTTCACATCACTTGACTTTCAGTAGGAAACTCTTCAAAAAATTGTGCTAAAAGACTGGAAATCTGGAACCACATCAAAGAGTGTGTGCTGGATTGGCCGACAGTACGTTACCTCCTCTCTTACCTCTTGACCTTTTCACTGGGCTTCAGTCAAACATTACTTTACCAGAAAAACTGTGGTTCCTTGAGTCTGCCTACTGCAGTTTAACTCAACCAATGAGATTATTTCTGCCTCCAGTGAAAAATGAAGTAGTGATAGTAATGTACTCCACACAACCATTTCACATTTCAACTTGTATAGGAATAATGGGCTACATGCTTGAATGGAACGCGGCTTTAAAAGTCAATTCCTCAGATTTAAATGGAGAGCTTTAGGAGTTGTATTAGTGTGTCAGAGTGTGTGTGGTAAAGATTCTACCATAGTTATGACTCTCTCAGGTCATCAGCATCGCTGCACAGCTGGGCATGACTGTTCCCCGGGCCGCCACCCTGGTAGACCTCATAACCTCAGTGTGAGTGCTTCCTCTGTGTAAATACACTGTCCACCTCTTACCACACTAACCTCTGGATGGGATATTATATTCATAGGATACAACAACACAAACCATTGGAGTCCTCAAAATTGCAAATCTAATTCTTTGAAATTACTTTTATGTTACTTTGCCTACAGAAGCCATAGATACAGCAGAAAAAATATGTATTTAATTGAACAGACTGTAAATAGAACATTGGTATGTTCATGACAACTGTGATAAACCATTAGTTCAAGATGTGTCAAATGATATTAGTGACTATAATCTCTCAATATAAGTGCCTTTATCTGTTCAAACATGTTTCTGTATAATCCAACACAGTTGGATTATATACCTAGTTTCTGTAACCTGGTCTAACTTTATAATACCTAACAGACTAAAGTTACTTCTTTTTTAAAATCATATTGCTGTTATCCTGTTACATGTAATCTAAAGCTAATTTTCTTTACAGCCGATTACATTTATGTGATATTGTTATCAGTACATCAGTGCCATTTTCACTCACCATTTTCAGCTTCTTCTCAAGACTCTTTCCTTCCTGGTCCAGCAATCAGTTTTGGTCGCTGCAGCAAGTCACCTCTAAAACCCAGTTATGTTGTCTTGTTGTGTTTTTTTGTTGTCTTGTTGTGTTTTTGTGTTGTTGTTGTTGTGTTGTGTGTCCACAGCTATACTGGCACGGCCCTTTTTGCCTTCTTCCACCTGACAGTAGCCTACCTGGGCGGGGAGGAGCAGATGCTGCAGCAGATGCAGAGAGTGGATTCAGTCCTGAGTGTGAGTCCATGTTGCTGCTGCTGCCTCTGCCTGCCCACCATCCACATCCACCGGTCAGTCACTTTCCTCACTGGATCACAATCAATGTGTTTACTAACATAAATTAAGCATGAACAGTGACATTTACAAAAATGAGTTCATATTAAATGCACAACAAACAACTGCATTAAGTAATGTTTTTCTACATGTTTGTTAATGTATTGTCTAAATTGAAATCCAAACTCTTTATGTACTTAAACATATCCAGACATTAACTAAAGTGAGTAAGTCACAACAAATGTGTGTTATTCATGTAATTTGGTATACATGTTGTAGTTAATAAAGATGTATAACAACATTAATTCATGCAGTTGTTCATGTGCATTTAACATTAACTAATGTTTGCTAATGTTGTTGTTTATGTTTAATTCATGTTAGTAAATTCATTAGTAGTTAATAAACACTTAATGTAAAGTGTTACCAAGAAGTAATATACAAGTGTAAGTAGTATATGTAGTATATAAAAATATGAAAAATAGAAATAGGTTTCTTATCTATACAGCTGACTGACTGCACTGATGCAAAGCTATGGAAGCCAATAATAGAAGAAAATTCAATAGTAATAATTATAAACAGAAGTATATACAGGGTATTACACTGGGTTCCAGAGTAGAAATAGGTTTAAATGCGTAACTATACAGCCAGAGCAGAGTTGAATATTTAGTAACTGACTGTATGACAGCAGGTACAGGACACAGTACAGTGATATTGTCCATTTTGGTTCATTTTGTCGAGGGAAGAAGCTTTCCTTGCAGCACTTAATTTGAATGTTTGCTTTTTTTTTAATTGATTTGTGTTTTCCAGGAGAATCTACACAATTTTCCGTGTTTGTATATCTCAGACCATGTTTCTGCTTCCCATACTGCACTTTATTAATGCCGTTTTGTGGGCAGATGGAAAATATTTCAAAGAAAAGGTACGTCTGAGTCAGTATATTCAGACTAGTTACAGTATTGACCAGGAGGTAACACTATGCCTGTTTCCATATTGCTTCCTCTTGTTCCACTCTGTCTCTTCAGGTTGATGCTCACAGTCCTGTGTTCTACCTGGGGATAGTGATGGGCGTCTCCACTCTGCTGTCTCTCTATGTCTTCAACATCCTGATGAGAACCGGCCTACAGATAGCGGATCACAGATACCGCCTGCTGCCTAAATACAGCATTGTCATGGTTACGGTGCTGATTAACAGCCTGCAGCCTCTGCTCATAGAAGTGCTGACAGCCTACAGCGTCATCCCCTGTACAGCGGAGTTTCACTGGAACGGCCGGGCCTCAGGTAGCAGCCTGGATCTAACCCAGGAGCCGGGCCGCCGTGGACCATGAGGGCCGAGAGTCTGCAGGTTTTCATTCCAACCAAACACTACAGCAGCTGGTTTCACTGGTTAGCACAGCTTCAACCAGAGAGGAGGAACTAACCAGTGAAATCAGCTGCTGTAGTGTTTGGTGGAGTCATTCCTATGTTCCCAGGGTCCTGTGTTCCCCGGATTTATATGGCACATAATGGGAACATGACAAAGGGTCCTATGTTCCCAGGGCTATTAGGGTTTAGGGTTAGGTTGGTTGTTAGTAGATTTTTACCCAGAGCCCTGACCACAACTGTTTCACAGAACAGAGGCTTTTTTATCAGAGCTATCCAGGTTAGGCACTGGCCATAGGGTTAGGGTTAGAGACCTTCAAAATTAAATAAAATGATAACCATTGGTTTTGTTTTGTTTATATAGCTGTATTGAAGCCTTGTTCCAATAAAAAAAAACTGGATAATATTTATGAAATATTTTAACTTGAAACGGGTCAAATTTGACCCGAACACAATAGGAAGGTTAATGTGTGTTAACAGAATATTGAACTGGGAAACACAGGACCCTGGGAACTTAGGACCCTGGAACATAGGACCTTTGGAACTTAGGACCCTGGGAACATAGGACCTTGGGAACATAGGACCCTGGGAACATAGGACCCTGGGAACGCTCCCTGTTTGGTTAGAATGAAAACCTGCAGACTCTCGGCCCTCCATGGCACCCGGTTGCCTATTCCTGATCTAACCACATTCGGGACTAAAAGGTCACTTAAATTGCAAACCTCCACCAACGCTGAACACTTGCAAAGCTGCAGCCTCCATAACGGTTCATGTTTGTTAATCATGTTTGTTTGTTTGTTTTCCGGGTTTGATTTTCTGAAAAAATAGCACGCGAATGCAACGCTATTTAGCAGCTGACTTGAAAGTCCTGGATGTCGGCCTTTCCCACCAGCACATGAATGCAGCATTATAGTTATTGCTAAAACAAGAAAATCACCTAATGGCGTAAATCCCAAATCTCCAAAATGTCAACATTTCAGGAACTGAGAAAAGCTGACTCAGCTTGACCACCATGCATTTTTGAGTTTTTTCAGTGGAGTTTGAAAGAGTTTTATAGGACCAAGGATGGTAGAATTTAGCGATATGTTTGGAAAGACAAACCAAGCGCCTCTCAAATGTTCTAAACCACATCAAACTTTATTCTTCCTCAGGTCTGTAATGCCTGCAAGTCACTAATATAGCATGTGTGATACTATTGTATAACTTGTTTTATCCTCATTCTCCTCATTTGTCTCCTCTGTTTGGTCCCACAGAGTTCAACCACATGCTGAAAGTGTTTGAAGCCTTCATCCTAATGTTGTCAAGCAGAAGACTCTACCGTAAGCCTTACCCGCTCTCAGAAACAGAATCTCTGTCCTTCAGCAACCTGCACTACATCCAATAAGAAGTCTTCAACAACCTGCACTGCATCCAATAAGAAGTCCTTCAACAACCTGCACTACATCCAATAAGAAGTCCTCAGCAACCTGCACTACATCCAATAAGAAGTCCTTCAGCAACCTGCACTACATCCAATAAGAAGTCCTCAACAACCTGCACTACATCCAATAAGAAGTCCTCAACAACCTGCACTACATCCAATAAGAAGTCCTCAACAACCTGCACTACATCCAATAAGAAGTCCTCAACAACCTGCACTACATCCAATAAGAAGTCCTCAGCAACCTGCACTACATCCAATAAGAAGTCCTCAAACTCAAGGACTTTGTCACTTTGAGCCATATTGCTGATGTATAAGCTTATGTGTGCTCATTAAGATTTGTTGAATGATTGATTTGTAAGCCCTATGTTTTGTATGTGTAAGATATGTAATAAATAAAATTTCCCCTCTTGTATAGGGAGAGGCATTTTTCATTCATTGAGTTATTATGTCCTTGGGGTGGTGGGACTATTGATGGATGGATCACCTTGTGTGTGTCAGAACCATCGACTGTAAAAACAGGTGGAGTAGTGAGTGTGACGTCACCCATTGGCTTCTGAAAGCCGTTTTGAAGCCTGCAGATTGTGTTTATGGTCGCTGCCATGTTGACATTTGTTGGAGCCGGAGCAGCCAAAGAGAGGCAAAGGGTGGAGCCAAGGTGGAGGGGGCGGGGTTTGGGTCGTCTGCAGAGCCAGTAATCGGCAACTTGTCGATTACTAGGAAAACAACCCTGTGTTATATCCATTATATCCTGTTAATGACACAATTATTTTGAAAATCTCCATAAGGACACACATTAGAAGAAGTGAAATTAGCTACTGAGACCATAAGCTCTATTGGAAAAAATGTACTGACTTTATATTTTTAGCAGAAGTTGGGTTGTGGTCCATTGACTTCATGGAGTTGGGCGGTTTGGAGTCTTTTTGGAGCCTCCAGCAGATGTTAGAGGAACTGCTGCTGCTGCACTTCAGGATTGGCTTCAAAATTCACCTCAGTGTTCTTGTCCGGCCCTTGCATACAGACTTTGCTCAGCCCCAACTTGAAAGTCCTGTCTTTAAAGGACGGGTTGAAAACAGTGAGGGTTGGGATTCGGGGGGGGGGGGGGGCCATGCTTGCCTTTGCCTATAGGACCCTCAAATCATTAGGTGCGCCCCTGCTGTAAAACTAACCTGATGAAGGTTTTAGCACCAAGACGCCGTCCTCAATAAAGATGCTCTAACTGCAAAGTTCAGTAGACAGAGTGCAGGAGCTTTTTCTTCACTGATAAAGATAACGTATTAGAGAAGTAGACAGAAATCCAGTATGGTGGGTAAATTGTTATCTTTTACTTATACCACACCAGTGATTCTCAACCTTTTTCATATCAAGGACCCTAATTCAGTCCACATTAGAGCCACGGACCCCCATTTGGTGAGATTTTGTCTCTCAGACCCAAATCTGAGAATATTTTTTATTGTTAGATATGATTTTGTCCAGAATTCCATGACTATGTATTGTAGGTAGAGACAACAGTCAAACTATGATCAAAACAGTCATACTTCTACATTCTCTAATTGTTAATGTTGTTGTTGTTAATGTTCATTTCTTGTAAATGAAATAATGCTGAAGTTTAACAATTCACCAATTTGCTGGGGACCCCCTGGAACCCCCTCAAGGACCCCTGGTGGCCCCTGGACCCCACGTTGAGAACCACTGTACTACACTACCAGTCAAAAGTTTGGACACACCTGATTGAATGTACAATGTTTCTCATTCTCTTAAAGCCATTTTGATCTAAAGGCTTCTGCTTGAATGCTTGAAATGTGTTTCTTAGACAAATATAAATAGTGAAGTTGATCCTATGTATGAATTTCTTTCCAAAGCCTTTGCCTTTCCATCAAAGCAAAGGGAGGCTACTTTAAGGAATCTAAAATATAAGATAGTTTTGATTTGTTTAACACTTTTTTGGTCGCTGCATAATTCTATTTGTGTTATTTCATAGTTTTGATGTCTTTACTATTATTCTAAAATGTGGAAAATAGTAAAAATTTTGACTGGTAGTGTATTTTTGTAGCATATAATAACACTGATGTTACTCCATTGAATAAGAAAAGCGAGGCCCTTACCGGACCCCTGATCACACCACCCAGTGCATCCTGACTATGTTTAATGGCTCCGTATGCTAATGTGTTTGTGTCACCGGCTTCCGCTGTAAGACAAGCTGCACACACAACACACACAGACACAGAGTTACTGGAATTTCGGCTCTCTGCTATTGATTTTTGGTGGGCTTTGCAAACGTTTACATGACTAGCAAGAGACATACAAGCCTTTTCAAATGATTCTGCCCCCTCCTCCTCCTCCTCCGTGCATTAGAGGTCAGGAGACAGGCAGGATGTGAGCCGGCAGATAAGCCGCTCTAGGAGGAATGGATGGAAAAGCTGTCAGTGATTCTCCGTCAGTCAGTCTGTCACAGTCTGACAGCCTGGAGTCGACCTGGAGGGCTGGAGGTAAACCTGGAGAGGAGAGGAGAGGAGAGGAGAGGAGAGCCGAGGAGAGGAGAGGAGAGGAGGAGAGGAGAGAAGAGGGGCGAGCCGAGGAGAGGAGAGGAGAGGAGAGGAGAGGAGAGGAGAGACGGGTCGACCTCCAGTTGCGGAGGGGGCGGTGACATTGAAAAACGTCGACCCACAATGCTATTTTTAGTTTTTTATTTTCTTTTTCCGCAACCTCCGCCACATTCCCCCCCCCCCATCATCCCTGCTGAAGTGTCCTTGAGTAAGACACTGACCCTGACCTCTGACCTCTGACCCTGACCTGCCTGTAGAGCTGTGATTCTCAACCTTTTTCACATCAAGGACCCCAAATTTAGTACACATTAGGGCCACGGACCCCCATTTAATGAGATTTTGTATTTATTTTGTATATTTTTATTGTTAGATATAATTTTGTCCAGAATTCCATGACTATCTGTAGGTAGAGAGATAACAGTGAAACTATGATCAAAATAGTCATTCTTCTACATTTTCTAATCATGTTAACTTCTTGTAAATGAAATAATGGTGAAGTTTAACACTTTATCAATTTGCTGGGGACCCCCTGGAACCCCCTGACGGACCCCTGGTGGTCCCCGGACCCCACGTTGAGAACCACTGCTGTAGAGGCAGGGAAGTGAAAAGAGAATTTCCCTGCAGGGATCAATAAAGCATCACATTATTACACATTATATGTATGGGGGGCCACACTGTAAGCCTACTGCACTGACAGATTTACATCGACCCCCAGCCAGACCTAAAGATACGAAGCCATCCCACTGAGCACCAGGCGGCATTTCAACACTCCATGTTTTTTTTTCATGGTGTAAAGTGTGACTGTGTAAATTCCCATGTGAAACCTGTGGGATTATATGTGAATCCCATATAAAAACCCATGTGATGTCTATGGGATTACATGTGAAATCCATGTTAAACCCATCTAAAATCCCACATCTCATAAATCCATGTGATCAACTACCTATGTTAAACCCATGTAAAACCCATGTGACTTCATGTGAAACCCATGTTAATAACCCTAACCCCAGAACGGATTTTGTGTCTCCATCAGCAGCAGAAACTGGATCAACATAAACTGACAAACTGTGGATCCATTCACAGTGAGAAGAGGAATCGGAAAATAACCATAGAATGGCTCGTCCATCATAATGCAAGCCAAACTTGAAATGACCGACATTTACACCATTATTATGACATCACCACTCTAGCTGTTATTTCAAAATACATCACATTTACTCGCACCCGGGCCTCAATAGGTAAGACTAGCTCGAATTAGCATAAACAAGACTTCCAATTTGGCGGTTTAGCCTTCAAAATAAAAGCGCAAGATTTGATAATAGGTAGAAAGTCAGCACCCATATTAATGTTTGATGTCCACTTAAAGGGTAACTTCGGTATTTTTCAACCTGGGCCCTATTTTCCCAACTGCGGGTGTCTAAGAAACTAATGGGGACAACAATTTTTGAAATTGGTCCAGTATTGAGCGAGATCGCTTCAGCCGGCAGCCGCGAAACAGGCTGCAATGTAATCCGACGGGGCAAATGCGTACCGTCAATGTACGTCCACTAAAAATGCTTGTTTTTGCCACTGACTGGCTCAGATTGTTATTATAAGTGTCTGACACAATATGGAAAGGACCCTATACAGAAATGAAACGTACTTCCTTACCTTTAGCTTGATCCCGTCTGTGTGTAACCAAGTCTCGCCCAAGTCCCGCGAGAGCTTAGTTGTTGCAGGAAGTCACCTGTGGTAACGTGAGTGAGAGTTGGAGTGCCACCGGGAGGAGTTTGTTGTGTTGGAGTACAGAGATCGTAGCTTAGCGTTATCTAAAAGATCTAAATAAAAAAAATAATTAAAAAAAAACAATGGTTCGTGTTTGCGCATTTCCGAATTGTGCCAACAAAATGTCGCGCAACACTTCGCGCAGCTTTCACAGACTGCCTTTGTTGGACAGTGACCCGCTGAAGTTGTGGCTAGTTGTGCTACAAATGGATGCCAACACTCCTGTCCATACGCTGCGCCTTGCAGACCATCGGGTCTGCAGTGACCATTTTGACCGGGATGACTACAGCCAGCCAAAGAGGAGACGAAATCCTATCCCAAAGCACTTTTTCCTAAAGAAAAATGCTGTCCCAAGAGTGGAGAGACCTGCTGCAGACAGAGTGGAGGTAATGTTATTAGCTAAAGTTATTGCGTTGTCCTGGCATCAGTACACACGGCAAAAACAATCACTAAACTAGAAAGGCACTCGGAGAGCGCAGACCTCCGCTAAGGTTCATGCTATTATTGTTTGTTCGTGAGTCGGATCCAGATCCGCTCCAAAATGTAATGGGTTCTTCCTTGGCCCATGCTACACCCTTCCACCAAGTTTCATGAAAATCGGGCCAGTATTTTTTCCGTAATCCTGCTGACAGACAAACAAACAAACGGCACCGATAACATAACCTCCTTGGCGGAGCTAGCCAGTAGTATGTGTAAAATAGCCTATCAACTGAGTCATGATTGATTATAAAATATGTATATAGATTCATTTCCCCTTTTCAGCAGTTGACATTCATAATAATACAATAAGTGATATCAACAAGCTGAAATTATCTGTGTAATATTGTTGCCAAAGTGTGTGTGCGTGGTGTAAAAATGTCATATTTATGCTTATCTATTATACGACCTATAAGACCACTTTTATGCCTACATTTGTATATCCTATACATTAGCAGATATCATAGAGATACTTACTGGCAATGAATGATGATGGTAGCTCTTCAATGAGTAGGAGCTCTGCATCCGTATACTCTGGCTCAAATAAATACGGGCCGCCATCGAATTCAAAGGCCTCTTCCACGTTGTCGAAATCAGGTAAATATTCAGCCATGACTTAGAAAATCTTTTAGATAACACTGAGCTACGATCTCTGTACTCCAACACAACAAACTCCTCCCGGTAGCACTCCTCTCTCCAACTCTCACTCACGTTTCCACAGGTGACTTCCTGCAACAACTAAGCTCTCGCGGGACTTGGGCGAGACTTGGTTACACACAGACGGGATCAAGCTAAAGGTAAGGAAGTACGTTTCATTTCTGTATAGGGTCCTTTCCATACTGTGTCAGACACTTATAATAACAATCTGAGCCAGTCAGTGGCAAAAACAAGCATTTTTAGTGGACGTACATTGACGGTGCGCATTTGCCCCGTCGGATTACATTGCAGCCCGTTTCGCGGCTGCCGGCTGAAGCGATCTCGCTCAATACTGGACCAATTTCAAAAATTGTTGTCCCCATTAGTTTCTTAGACACCCGCAGTTGGGAAAATAGGGTCCAGGTTGAAAAATACCGAAGTTACCCTTTAAGTCTCTGTTCTGTATGTATTCTGCACAGTGTAATACATGAAGCGTTTATAGTTAAAAATGGTACATTTTATGGCATTTTTCATTATTATTTTGACATCAAAAACATTAATATGGGTGCTCACTTTGATTTGACGAAACTGAGCTGAATTTTCATTTTTGGGTGAACTATTCCTTTAAGTAAAATATCAGCAAAGTAACAGTACTTCTACTGGAGTAGGACATTCTAGTACTAGACTGTCTAGAACCATTTAGACGGCTGAAATTGCTGAGTGGGAAGGTAAGAGACAGTTTTTGGGATGAAGTAACAATGATGATGGTGATGATACACAAAAAAAGTCACAAAGCATCTCAGGAAGAGATATTAGATGACATCATGAAGAGTCAAACTCACCAGGTGTTCAGTTTAGAAAACAGTCGGATCGTGACTCAGCTGAATTATTGCTTCAGAAATGTTACCCGAGTGAGCTTTTAAAGGTTTTTAGTTTCACCTCTGGTCCAGGAGCCTCGGTTTTCGCATGAGTAATACTGACTTCATCTCTCCCTGTGATAACTGACATTACAGACCGGTGTGTGTGTAGCTGCTGTTTGTCCTGTGAGGCTTTACAGTAAAACTCCGCTTTTTCATCCAGTGTCACATTTCTTTGAAGATTTCCATGACACTGTATTGCCCTGAGGGTGAATGATATACATTAGAGTGTTCAGAGATATACCATTACCACCACACACACACACACACACACACACACACATACACTCTCTCTCTCTGTCTCTCTGTCTCTCTCTGTCCCTCTCTCTCTTTTCTGTTCACTATTTTAAAAAGATGGGGTTTTTTTATGACCAAATTTTTTATTGTTTGTTTATTTGATTTGGAAGAGGACAGTGGAAAACAAGACATCGACAATATATTGCATGCAACACAATTACCTTCCATACATTTGACATACTGGAAATGCTGCATAGGGGCCCATGCAGATGCAAATACAACCTACCTACATATACATGCATGCACACAGATACAAAAAAAAAAATAGATTTTCTCAATGGGACTTGCCTTGTTAAATAAAGGTTAAATAAAAAATGAGATGAGAGGTATTTTGTATTTCATGTTATCAGACAAGATAATAAAGTTTGACTCAGGCTGTATAGCCCAGCTTGAGGGCAGACAGTTCATTTTGATGTTAATGAGGCCTAACTGAATTTCTGCTGTCATGATACAACGACATGTGGCAGTGAGAAGTCCTTTACAGACGGAGATAATTCTGTTATCTTGAGTCTCTTCCTCTTCACATTGATCCAGATGCTGCTGCACTAATGTGTCAGGATGGTTCACATGAGGAGCTGACCGGGTTTTAAATAGAGTCTCTTCTCATCCTGCAGTCTCACACCAGCAACTCATCAAGTGAGAGGGAAAAAAGACACTGCTGCTTCCAGTTTCTACCTAAATCTATTATAGCACACCAACAAACAGAAGAGACACAACAGGGCCAGTATGCTGTGTGCATGCAGTAGTGTGTGTGTGTGTGCCAGAGTTTCCTTTAAGTTCTCTCAGCAGCAGTGATGCCGTCACTTTCAAAAGGAAGACAACACATCTCATGTTGGATCTACTCTTACAAAATGATTCATAGCAAAACATGTAAGACTAAGCAGACTAGATTCTCTGTTTTTTTTTAGAGATATTGAATGAAGAACATGTTTTTCCTCATATGATATGTACAATTGTTTAGTAGAATTATAAAAAAAAGTGATGTGAAAAGTGAAAGCGAGTGTTTGTAGGCAAGGCAAGGCAAACTTCATTTATACACATTGCATACACAAGACAAATTCAATGTAGTTTACATAAAACACAAAAAAAGACATAATTTGTTGGGTAAAATGACATTATCAAATCATAAAATGACATTTAAAAAAGAAGGAAAGAAAGAAAGAAAGAAAAAAAGAAAGAAAGAAAGAAAGAAAGAAAGAAAGAAAGAAAGAAAGAAAAAGAAAAATGTAATGTAATGTAAAATCTAGGCCAAACCAGACCGCTTGCCATGTGAAATAAAGGCTTTTTATTTTTTGCAGTGTGTCCAAGTGTCTTGGACAATTCTGTTTTGCTATTCTGACTCAACTATCGGACAATATTTAGAACAGAAACCGTTCTGTCCAGTGAATAACAGCTTCAGTGCTTCAGCTAAACAAAACACAAACACAAAGGGTCAAATGTGGATCCAAAACCAGATTCCCACTTATCACCACTGGTAGAAAAAAAAATACATAGGGGAAACACTGGTGTAAGTATATCCATATCCATATGTGTCTGTGTGTTTGTGTGTGTGTGTGTGTGTCTTGGGTTTCTCTCAGTAATGTGTGTGGGGCAGCGACAGACAGCGGAGCGGAGCGGGGGAGCGGGGGTTGGATGGAGCTTGCGGGAAGCGGCTGCTGTCCGGCGGCAGCAGAAATAAATCTCCCCAGTGGAAAGCTGATCCAGCGGCTCACATGTCCGCCGCATAGATCTGATGCAGATCCAGGCCGTCTGCGTCTTAATGGCATGAATATACAGCCACTGCCTGCC
This sequence comes from Centroberyx affinis, assembly GCF_046629955.1. Lineage (NCBI taxonomy): Eukaryota > Metazoa > Chordata > Actinopteri > Beryciformes > Berycidae > Centroberyx > Centroberyx affinis. The sequence continues at coordinate 43,640 of NW_027279590.1, read as the reverse complement.
TGCACCGCGCGTGTGTGTGTGTGTCTAGGTGTGTGTGTGTGTGTGTGTGTGTAAGGCTGTGATGCTCTGCAGAACAGAGACAGCATGTTTGGTCCAGTCATGAGAATGCATGTTAGACTGCAGTCCAGCTCCTGCAGTGTGAGTGTGAAAGTCTCCCAGCTGTAAGGAAACAGAATGTGAATTGAATTGGAATGACAGCAAATAGAACTGAATTCCATTAAATTCCATTAAATTCCACTGCTATGAATGGGAGGAAGTTTGTCATAAAGCTCAGGTTCAGACGATCAATACAAGATTTAAATTATTACAGTACAAGTGGATTATGCGTACATATATTACCCCATCTCTATTCCGTCGTTTTGATGCCAATATTCCAGACCAATGTGTAAAATGTAATGTGGAGAAAGGCTCGTTGTTTCACTGCCCAAGAATCATGGACTTTTGGAATGGTGTACTTGATATATTATCACAAATTGTATCTGAAAAGCTACCAGTATGTCCACAGCTGTGCATCCTAGGTCTGTTCCCTGAGGGACTGAATATTAATAAGACCAAGAAGAAAATGATTACATGTTGTCTTCTCCAAGCTAAACACACAGTTGCATTATTTTGGAAAAACAGACAAACCAGATATCAGTCAATGGTTCAGAGACCATCTATCTAATTGTCTTGCTTTAGAGAAATTGACTTATGCTATCAAAGGCCTGATGTCTTTCAAGAAATATGGGGACATTTCCTACATTTTATGGAAAATAATCCTTTGGGACCTGTAATAACTAGCTAAGCGTATCTTCAGCTCTTGTACATTGTTAGAACGTAATGACAGTGTCTTTTATGTCATGTACAATTTAAATGTTTTTTTTTGTTTTTTTTTCCTAGTTCTGTGTTTTTTATTTAGGCAGGGGTTGGATGTGGGAGGGGGGGTGACGTGTGCTGTATTATCTGTTTGGGTTTTTTTTTTGTCATGATCTCTGTTGCTGAAACTAAAATGGCAATAAATATATTTGTTAAAAAAAAAACTAAAAAAAAAACACTTCTAAGAGAGTTTGTCTCGACTCTCTAAACATTATAAATCAAGCATTATGAATCAAATAAAAGACAAATACATCAAATACATTCAATCATAATGTATGGATTACCAGTCATGTTCTGCATCAAATACCATCTATAGTGACAATTTGGCTACAGTCTAACCGTCCAAAAGTTTGCTGCTATTAGCCGAGCCAATGATGATGAGTTTGCTTCTTTACTCCCACTAACAAACACTAACCTTATTGTATATAGACTGATGATTCTTGCTGTGTTCAACATGTGATTTCTTGAGTCTTGTGTAATGTTGTCTTATAGTTCTTGTGTTTGTGTTCTTTGTGTTTTCTTGGTCTGGGTTAAGAACTCTTGCCCCTCCCGCCATTCAACTACCTGTACACCAAACCAGGCACACAGGTACATATTAATATCTAACTGTGAGAACCACCACTACAGCTGTGCTATTGCCCCAAAGCAAAAACTAATAGCAACAAAACTTAAAACACCCATATTGGCTCCAACACCTGAAAGGTTCCTTTAACATTTTATGATATTCAGTGTTGATAATATATAACACTATGTTTAATCTCAGATATGTGGTGAGAAAAAACAAAAAACATGGAATTTCACAGAATTTCATTGAATTAAATTAAACTTCCTAAAATTCCAATTCATTTCCAATCCTGTCTCCTGTAGGTTTTTCCAGTTCCTCAGCTGAACTGGAACTGATGAGTTCATTCATGAATTGACCCCTGAACCCTGAGAGACATATCCTAATCATTTTCTAGTATTTTCTGTGAGCCTGCATTCATCCAGGCTACTGCTGCCCCGAAATCTTGGAGCAGTCTTTCCCTTGATATCATATTATCTGAACCAACTAACATCTTTAAACGATGGATTAAGACCTTTTTTTATTCTCTCGCCTCCGTTTGTGTCCAATGTTTTATTTCTTGTACTATATTCTCTGTGTTTTGATAATCAAGTTTTATTATTTTACTGTTTTATTTTTCCAGTATCCAATTATGAAGCACTTTATAACCACAGTGGAGCTGTATAAATAAAGTTTTACTTCTTTATTTACATTAACAAATCATTTCCCAGACACTGCCAGTCTAGGCTTCAACCTACATATCTGGATGCATAAACTAAAGCCTAAACTATAAAAAAAAATCTGTAAAAAAAACCCCAATAAAAAAAGTCCCTACTGAAGCTACATTTCAATCTGACACTTCCACAGTTTCAAGACAAAAAGTCCCACAGCTCAGTTGTTGCTGCAGGACAGAAATGGTGGAATCTTCCTTTATGTAATGAGATGGTCTAATATCTGTTGCTCCACAGTCTTCTGATACAGATCAATGGAAACAACTGAGAGCCGTGGAGCCAGAGACTCCCTGCTGATTCAATTTACCATCTCTGTAATTCACATGATCATACACACACACACACTCACACACACACACACACACACACACACACACACACACACAGCAGCATCACAGGAGTTAGGGGAAGGCAGATGGGTGGGACAGAGGCACAGCAGCACAGAGAGGGTTTAATCATTTAGATTAAAACTAACAACACAGACTTTAAAGGTCCAGTGCAGTGAGAACTGCATTTGTCAGTTTCATGGTATAATTTAACAAAGAACCTGTTAATGTAAAGTTACTCAAATGATTATAACTGTCAGCACTGTGGAAATTAATGCCCTTTGGAAAACAACAGAATCAAACAGTTTTAGAATTACTTGCTGGTGTAAATGATGTCACATACACCCAGGTTGTAATGAACGCTCTGATTGGTCGACAGTATGCATAGTTAATGAGGAAAAATACCCTAAAATGCTGTTTGAGGATATTGGTGACCTTGCTTGTATCAAGTGGTTTTAGTGCAGTGATAGGTGGCAGCTGGCCATGCATAGATCAAGGGTGCAGAACTTCTCATGAAATATCATGCAAACATTGTATGAGAACACACTGATCATCTCTGGGGGTTGTTGCAAGGCATCCTGGGAAACGTAGGAAATCACTAACTGCAGTAGAAGCAGACGAGGCAGGTTGAGGGAAAGCGGGTTCAACACAAAAGTTTTCCAGAAAGAATCCAGATTTTGTGAAGCTCAAGATTATGAGCAAGGCATTTTTGAGCTTTTAAACACTTTTGAGCGGTTCCTCCCTGCGTTCTGTCCTGCCTAACATCCTGTTTCAACTGGAAACACACTGATTTACAGAAGCAGAACACCACCACATTGCTGTTTCCTCAGTTTGAAAATGGAGTCAAACCAGTCATAAAGAAGTGTAACAGCCTCGTGTGTCTTTGCTGCATAAATGAAAATGAAAACTGGCCAGCACTGACATAAAAACACAAGCAGAGCTAAAGCTACACTTCCCATCCATTCAGCTGCATCAATTATTCATAAACGCTCGTCAGATCGATGGATCTGTAATGTCGGCCTGATACCATACCAGCGCCTGGTCCGGTCCCCGCGTCCCATGATGCACTGGGGCGGGTTAATGGGCCGATTGGACTGGACTCAGCACTCCCTGAACAAATCTTCCCACTTTATAAGACTGGCAATGTCAAGTGTATAGGTAGGAATAGGTAGGTTATGTTTTTATATGTGGAATTACGTATGGATGTGTGTGTGCATATATGTATATATTTTATTTCAGATTTTATTGTAGTGCTTCTATTATTATTATTATTATTATTATTATTATTAACTGTTTCTCTTAATGCAGTTCGCTTTGTCTATTTTCTTTAATTTGCATATTCTTATGTTTCTGTTTTTACTTTATTATTATTATACTTTGTCTTTTTTATATTTTTTATTTGTTCAGTTATCATTTTATATTTCAGTTATTTGTTTATTTACTTATTTATTCTGGGTGCATTCCATTGTGTTTTTGTACATGGATCTGTGCAACTTGCTCAAGATTGCACAAGATGTAATTGATTCTATTTTTTATCAGAGATTTTATTGCTTTTCATACAAAATAATGACTGGCAACTTTGTTCTTCATTTCTTCTTGTAGTGGAAAAAAGGAAAATGTAATAAATTTAAAAAAGTGAAAACAAAAGACTAGCAACATAAAAAGGCTGAGAAAAAAACTATTGCTTGGATTTGTGTTATGACTCACTCAGCTGTCTCTCTGGCCGTTTCTTTACCTGCTGGTTGTTTGGAAAAGTGTTGCATGAAATGTGACGAGTGAAGATAGTTGTGACTGAAGAAAACAGAGAGAGAACCAATTCCTGCAAACTTTAAACCTGTTACAGGCAGTAAATGAAGTTGGTTTGAGTCCATTTTCCTGCCACTTCCAATCAGCCTTTTGTCTTCTAATCAATGTTTCACCTGACCTCTCTCTCTCTCTCTCTCTCTCTCTCTCTCTCTCTCTCTCTCTCTCTCTCTCTCTCTCTCTCTGTGTGTGTGTGTGTGTGTTTGTGTTTGTGGAGCTCATGCACACCGCTGGCATCCGCACACTATTGACCTGTTTCCATTGACAGTTTGTGTGTGTGTGTGTGTGTGTGTGTGTGTGTGCGTGTGTTTTTCTCTACTCCATTATTCTGCTGAATCAATTTGGGCTTTGGTTCAATGGAGAGGTTGAGTGTGCGGTAAATGGGGAGTTTCTGAGAATCTGTGAATGGGTAGTAACTGTAATCCTCCGCTTATGTAATCAGATTACAAATATGAAGCAACTATAACTTTAAATTTACACTGAATTTAACAAAGGGAATGTTAAATATGTGACTGTTCTTGAAAACTTGGACTTGTAGATACATAGAAAATAAGCTTTTGGTCTATTTTACTCCAGTGTTACTTTTTTTAGGAATTTCAGTTAGGAAAAAGGAGTTTGAAAGAGCAAATCACCCAAACCACACTGACTTGTCCTATTAGACTCCTATCTTATCATACCAACATTTTGAACAGGTGGAGGTGAGGAGAAATACAGAAATGGATTTAATGCACATTTCCTAACTTATCTGACTTTATAATTATTTCCTGAGGCGACCGAACCCTGGTAACTAAAGTCTGGATGGCCTGCTGAGTTTTGTTTTTGAGTCTAAGCCACATGAATGTAGTGTAGAGTCAGATAAATTGACCTGGTTGTGTGCCAGAACATGCGGTGTTATCGCCCTGCTGGGCTGTGTGATAATGTGAAGAGCATTAAATATTCAGTTAAGAGGAAGTTGAGTGTCACTACATTATCTGAGATGTCAGGCATTTTATTGATGACTATCCTTTATCTGTTAGAGCTGCAAGCACACACACACATACACACACACACACACATACACACACACACACACAAAGGGCACTGGGAGTAATATTATTTGGCTGATAGATGTAGTCTATTTGTTTCATGAATTATAGATCTTGCAAAATGTCATGCAGAAGCAGCAGGCTGCTCAGACACACAGTGAGCATGACATCACCTTGACAGATGAGTCCTTTCAGCACTTGCTGGAAGTTTTAACTGGGAAACTCAAAGGTTACCCAATCAATAAGAGAAGCTTTTTAAATACGTGGTTGTTTCCTCTACAGGGCTGAATAGTTAATTAGCCAGACAGCCAAGCAGCTAATGTGTAAGACTGTGCAGGCTATTAGTAAATCTGAGGAATGATCTGGTTTAGCTTGGTGTCTCCCACAGATATAGATTATATCTTAAAACTCCCCATGAAATGTGCTCTAACGCTTTAGGTGAAGCTATGGGTTTTTGATCAAATTAAAATGACACAAGTCGACATGCACAAATAGAATTACGACCGGGAATAATTCATTTTGTGAATGAAAAAGCTCTCTCCGGCTTGTCTGGATACAGATATCTTATCTCTTTTTTTGGAAATGGAATTCGTCAATGAGGAGATGTAAGGGAGAGGAGAGGATGTCTCACTGCCATTAACCTGAGACACCCCCCCCCCCCTCCCTGCCCCCGCCCCCTTCATTCAGACCCGACCCTGGCTGAGAGGAAACTGCTGCTCCCTCGGGGATTTGGCATCATAATTATATAGGAAGCGGAACAGTCTGCAGTCTGTTGGAGCTGGAAACGCTGCAGGCTGGTCTCGCATGTCTGCTAACGCACAGCGAACGCCTGCTAATAACATGGATATGGAGCTGTCCTTTTGAAACTGTTTGGAAGGTAAGAGATGCTCTTGCATTACAGTAATCTGCAAACAGTTGATAACAATAGGGAATGATTACTAGTCTATTTAATTCAATCTGCTGGTGTTCAAGGTCTGTTCAACTTAATCAGATTACAGTCAGTCACTGTCTCTGTAAACTGTTACAAAGTACAAATTAAAATAAAAACCTAGACTACAGGATAACAAAACTTCCTTCTTGCACTATCTGAGAATGATGCATTAAGAGTCTATTGGCTGGTTGAATGTTAAACCAATTTCCCCTGTTTCACGGAAACTGATCCATTTTCTTCCACTTGCTGTTCTTGCAATCTACAGTCTAAATTTGATTTATTGCATTTGGCAATGACCATAACAATAAAAAAATAAATGAATCACATCTATTAGTCCTGAAACAAATAATTCCACAATGGTGCTGCACACACAGAATAAGGAAGGGTCTTCCAGGGTTCTTTGTTTTCTACCCTTTGTTTAGGGTAGAAAAGTAATGACTCAAAGACCCCTTGAAATAAAAAACAAACTGGCAAATCAGAAAAAAGAACTCAGAAAAGAACCCTTAACAAGTTCTTGGGGAATTGGAGCATTGCATGCATTCTGAAAGGGTTCTTTACAGAACCATAAATGTCTTATGTAGACCCACTGGAGCAGAGCATGGTGCTATAGAGAAGGATTCTTTACATTCTTTTATGGTACTATGTAGAACTCTTTGTGGTAAGAGTACAGGCTAAACTCTCAGGAAAAAAAGGTACAGAGTTGTACCTTTTGTCACTGTGGCTTTACATTTGTAACAATGACAAAAGGTATATAACTCTGTGCCTTTTTTTCCTGCCTCCCTTTGCCTCATGCACATAGAAATTCAACTCTATAAAAAGGCTACTGATAATCGATTTTTAACAATAAGCTACTTTTTCATTTCTTTTGAGACATGGTCCTGATCCTGTCATGACTTAGACTTGTCTGTTTTTGAATGTGTCACAGAGTAGGAAGAGGAAGCCGCCATGTCAGAGAAGAAGTCGCGGGGCTCGGACACCCGTCCCAAATGTGGCATCCGCAGTTGGAGCGCCGATAGCTATGTTTGGCGGGGGAAGAAACGCTCCCGGAGCTCCCGCACTGAGCCGGGTCCCGGAGGACCGGAGGCGGAGGGGATGGAGGAGCTGGGTGTCCGGTCTACATCCTGTCCGAGGCGACGCAGAGAGAGGAAGTGTAGCTGCAGCACTCTGGGGGAAGCGTTGACGTCTGCAGACATCGACGTGGCGTGTCGGAAGGCCTTGTCTCGGCGCTCCCTGCGGCAGAAGTTCCAGGATGCCGTGGGCCAGTGTTTCCCTCTCCGCTCTCACCATCACCACCATCATCACCACCACCACCCCCCTGGCTCCTCGCGGCCCTTCTCGGTGCTCCTCTGGTCCAAACGCAAGATCCACGTCTCGGAGCTCATGCAGGACAAGTGCCCCTTCTCGCCCAAGTCTGAACTGGCCCACTGTTGGCACCTTATTAAAAAACACTCCACCCACCCGAGTGCCATCAAGGGCCTGGAGGCTCCCCTCAAGCCCAGTGTCTCATCCTCTTCTTCCTCCCCGCCACCAACACCCCTATCCTGGGACGACATCAGCTGCTCCCCTGGGCCTGGAAGCACCAGCCTGGAGGACTGGGACCCTTCCCGTCCCCACGGGGGAGCAGAGGGCAGCTGCGGCCACACCGACTACATCCTGGTCCCGGATCTCCTCCAGATCAACAACAGCCCCTGCTACTGGGGGGTGCTGAACCGCTTCGAGGCAGAGGAGCTTCTAGAGGGCCAACCGGAGGGCACCTTCCTGCTCCGAGACTCCGCCCAGGACGAGTTCCTCTTCTCGGTCAGCTTCCGGCGCTACAGCCGCTCCCTGCACGCCCGCATCGAGCAGAACGGCAAGCGCTTCAGCTTTGATGGACGCGACCCGTGCATGTACCGGGACCCCAGTGTGACGGGGCTGCTGAGGCACTACAGCGACCCGGCCACCTGCCTCTTCTTTGAGCCCCTCCTGTCCCGGCCGCTTCCCAGGACCTTCCCCTTCTCCCTGCAGCACCTGTGCAGGGCCGTGATCTGCAGCAGCACCACCTACCAGGGCATCGAGAGCCTGCCGCTGCCACCTCAGCTCAGACACTACCTCCGGCAGTACCACATCAAGTGTAATGGGGCCTGTGCTGTGTAGCACTCCAAAGCAGGCTTCATACCATGGCCAACATGGGACAAACTAAAGAGACAGATCCCATTAGCAAGGAGGCAAGAGTATTGCCATTGAACCCCCAGTAGCTTTGCTGTTGGGAATTCTTGAATTCTAGAAGGTGCAGAGCTGGACAGCAGGCAAACAACAACTATTTAAAGAGATTTATTAATCTCGATGCATCAAAAAGAGACCAAGCCAACCTACGAACAAGCATCAGCCCTCTCTGAAAACACAAGTTGGCTTTGGTTTTCTCTGTCAGTCATGTCTGCCCTCCCAGCACACAACCAGATGGCCTTCAACCAACCCAATGATTTCCTGACTTCCTTCTTCATTGCTTCTCCAATGAAGTGAAGGATTTAGACCTCTTCCCTCCTAAGGGTGAGGTAGGGCGGACTTTTCTCAAACTTAGACTTTCCAACCTTTGCCATATCAGCTGAACACTTTAACACTGTAACTAATCGTAAAATACAAACTGACCACATCTCTTTCCAAAGACTGATGGATTACTTGACCATGTTTACCTCTTTGTGGGAAAGTTGAGGCAGACATGCAGAAGACAAGGAGGAAGTGTGTGCTTGTTAAGAACTGTCATGGGTGAAAGAACTGGACTAACAATCAATATGGGAGAGAAAGAGAGAGAGATTAGTGATAACTTACAGTATCTAACTGGTTTAAAACGTTCTCAGATAATGATGTAAGCATCATGTTCATCCCTGTACTCTTCACCTCTTTCAGTAATTCGGTTTTGTACACAGAACAGTGAGCTTCCTATATATACAGACTAAACTGAACTGATTTGATGTGAGCTGCCTTTTTCTATACAACCACAAGATGGCGATACAAGTGCATTTATCAGAGCTTTAGAGAGACTTCTTTGTCTGCTAATGCTTACCTTCTCACTGTGTTCAGCTGCTTCTTCATCATCTGATATTAGCTGAAAGCACCTCTGAAAATGGTATTTCAGCATCAAGTATTGCTTTTTGAATATTGTTTACATGGTGGAGTGCTGTACAGTGTAGGACTAAGCACTATTGGGATCACTGTGATTTCACCTATGGGTAGGCATATATTGTATTCATCACACAAACCAATAAATGCCATTTACACTGCCTCTGTCGCACGACAGTGTTTCAGGCCTTGTCATTTCCTTCAGACACCTCAGACTTCAAATCATACCGACTTAATGGTGCAGTACAATCCATGCTTACCCATGCCTGTGCTGCAGCCATGGGTTGTGTCATACTTAGACAGGCTAATGGTATGGAAAATGCTCCTTTTGAAGTATCGCTCTGAAAACAATTCACCCCGCTCTCTGCAAAGGACACCTCTAAATGCCAGCGCTTCAGCAGAGAAAATGGAAAGATAAGGACATAAAAAAAGACAATTTACCCCTAACTGAGGTGGAATTCAGATTTTCAAAAGATTCATCTGTCATTCAACCCCTCTCTCTCTGAGTGGCTGTATAAAGCAATATCTGCCCTACAGCAGCTAGTATTTGTTGTACGCATACAAAACAGCACATGGAATATCTATTAGGCCTATACAGCCATTAATTTTTTCATAATGTGTTATTTTCTACCTCACTGCTAACCATGTGTCAGTATTTCAGTACTACATGCTTGAGTAAATGGGTCGGTTTATAGTTGCAGCCGTATTCTTCCTCAGAAATGGATATATCAGTCTTAAATTTCATAGAAATCCTCTTTAGTTTGGACTTTGGTTAAGGTTTGATCCCTCGGACAGCGACACTGCCCTCCACTTGTCAGTGCACAGTTTCAGTCAATGGACAGAGTCAGGAGCCACACATATTGATCTTCCCGGACCACATACATGAAATATTAATGACGTCTTGTATGATCTGGTTAGTGAGCGCATTTTCAGGAGCTCAGAAATGATATCTAGCATTACACTATATTTAGAATATATCTGATATCCAAATCTGAGAAATGAAACAGTAGTTTTTATGTCTTGAGTTAGAGCAGGCCGACCTCATCTGTTCATGTATAAGCCTATATCTGAAACCCATACTTCAGTTATGACAGACACACACACACACACAAACACTTACACAAAGGGTACTGGGAGTAATATTATTTGGCTGATAGATGTAGTCTATTTGTTTCACACACACACACACACACGCACACGCACACACACATGCACCTTCACACACTGATTCTTGTAGACTATTAGATTTCAGTGATGTAATATTTAGACACACAGCTGTCTGGCAGCAGAGTATTTCCTGTTGCTCTAATCAAATTATCCCCTGAGACGCCTCTCCTCTCCTCCAGGCAGCGGACGGGTCGGGTCGAGGCCGGCCTTGGAAACAGTCAAGAGGTGCCGTATATTAAAAGCTACTCGCATGAAGTAAATAATTAAATGAATAGCATGAGTGAATAATTGTTTCTGGGCATCACTTTGCTCTCTCGCCCTCTTCTCCGGCTCTTTTAGGTGGAATGGTGGAAAGAGTACTAGAGTACTAGAGTATCCTACTCAAGTAGAAGTACTGTTGCTTTACTGATATTTTACTTAAGTATCAGTAAAAACCCTGTTATCAAGTCTTTGTGGAAATCAGGCAATTTTGTTGCTCTGTCTCTCAACTTCCCACTGAGCAATTTTAATTTTAAATGGTTCTGGACAGCGGTGGAAAGAGTATTAGACTGTTCTACTCAAGTAGCAGTACTGTTACTTTGCTGATATTTTACTTATTTTACTGAAGTAGAAGTAAAAAAAAGTGTACAAATCTACTGAAGTAAAAGTAAAAATTAAAAATGTCCTCAGAGTAAAGGTTACTGAGTCATCATATGAATCATAAGAGGAAGAAGGAGAGCAAGAAGAAGTAACAAATTTGTAACAAATTACAGTGTATTCACTTTTCCTCTTGTTAGTGATTCCAGTAAAGGCAAATCCATGAGGATCCATGAGCAGTCATTTCTTCTTCTTTTTTTTTTTTTTTTTTAACAATTCATTATTGAATTTTTGTAAAGAAGAGCAGCATAATGGAGCACGTCATTACACTGAGAGTCAGTAGAGAGTAAAAACAAGGTGAATGTTTGAATACAATACATTAATACGGTAAGAAAGCACGTAAGGAACACACATAACTAACAATTTAGAACAAAAAGATAAACGCAAAAAAGCAAACAATAAATACAAAATAAGAATAAGTTATCAGAACATACAACACAAAAAAGTATGATCTAATTCCCTATTTTTGCTTCATATTAATAGACATTTATATTCAAAGTCATCTTATAATTGGAATTATTTTTATAATTATACCAGACTTTTGCAGTAGGCCTAATATTACAATCCTAGAGTAAGTGACATAAAGGCTCTACTTTTCATCAGTCTGTAAACACAACTGGGAGGGGTTATGACAGTGACGTCATGACGTAGCTGGCGGGAGTCGTGACGCTGCTGTTCCTTGTTTTCAACGCAGCGCGGGAGATTCAGCAGAGCCTCGTCAGGGAGAAGAAACTCTGTAACTCACTCGGATAAGTTGTAAGTTGTTTTACGACGCTCTTGTAAAGTTATAACCTATGCATTAACTACTTAGTTCACATTAAAAACACAAGCTTGAGTGAAACATGCGTTGTGCTAGCCGTAATGCCGTTGACAGCGTTTCTTTGTATCTTATCGTTAAGCTTAAAGTAACATTAGCTAGCTAACGTTGCTTTGGCTTTATTGTTAGCGTTAGCTCTTCAGCTAGACATAAAGTAGAGTCGTGTTAACTGAGTTAGCCGTGGCAGAAAACAGCCGAGAGAGCAAGGCAAGAGGGTCACCGGTGTGTCCGTGTGTCAGACGTGTAATGGAGCCGTGCTGCTGCTGCTGCTAGCTTCAGTTCTCAGTGTCTGTCTTTCTGTTCAACAGGCTGCTGCTTGTCAAAATGCCTTGTGAGAGGAAGCCGATGCGCTACGGACACTCCGAGGGACACACCGAGGTCTGCTTCGATGACAGCGGCAAGTACGTCAAACAATACAGTCTTAATCATGAACATGAAGATCAGTGGTGGAAACAGAAGAATTGTTACTTTGCTGATATTTTACTGAAGTAGAAGTAAAAGTACTAGTGTAAAAGTAAAAAGTGTCTCATTTAAAGTGTCCTCGGAGTAAAACTTCCTGAGTTACTTGTTAGAAAAGAGAATGTTGTTAGCTGTGATTTTCCCCATATGATCCTCTAAGGCAGTGGTTCTCAACGTGGGGTCCGGTGACCACCAGGGGTCCTTGATGGGGGTTCCAGGGGGTCCCCAGCAACTGTTAAACTTCACCATTATTTAATTTACAAGAAGTTAACACAATTACAGAATGTAGAGGAATTACTATTTCGGTCATAGTTTCACTGTTATCTCTCTACCTGTAATACAGATGGTCATGGAATTCTGCACAAAATCATATCTAACAATAAAAATATTCTCAGATTTGGGTTCGAGAAACAAAATCTCATCAAATGGGGGTCCGTGGCCCTAATGTGGACTAAATTAGGGGTCCTTGATATGAAAAAGGTTGAGAATCATTCCTCTAAGGAGAGAGGACAGAGTTCAAACTGGATTCTTTTAATTGGAAAATGTGGACAGTACAAGATAAAGGGTGTAATCAAAGTAAAGTCAGATTCCTCTTCTCACTGTGAATGGATCCACAGTTTGTCAATTTATGATTGTCCAGTTTCTGTTGTTAATGGAGAAAGACAAAATCTGTTCTGTAATGGATGGGATTTAAAATGTAATGAAGTACAATACCTCAGTAAAAATATACAAGTAGAATTACTGACTTTAAAAAATATGCGACTCACAGTAATGTGAGTTACTAGCATCATCACTTCACATCCCAGGTAAAACCCTGTGATGGAGATTTGTGTTGATACAGCAGCAGTGTGAATAATTTTAACATGATTTCTTGACTTAATAAGAGTGAAAAATCAGGCCTCTATGATGTCTAATTTTGACCAGTGTAATGAGTCCCTGAATTTCACCAAGCGAGACCTTGAAAGTAATTGAAAAGTCCTTGAATTTGATGTCCAAGTGAGTATGAGAACCCTGTAAACCCCATGTACTGTATATCTCCATACATACATATGTTTTTCATAAGAGCGGCTGTAGTGCGGCAGCTTTAACCAGTTTGGGTTCAGTGCCTTGGTCAACACTTTGCCAGCGTTGGTGGGAAATGCAGTTCTATTGTGTCCGAAACAGTCTGCACACCTACGTATATGTCTTTTTTTTTCTATTATTATTTAGATTTTTTTGGGGCATTTTTGCCTTTTAATGGACAGTTCAAAGTGGTAAGAGACAAGAAAGATTGAGAGAGAGAGGGGGATGAAATGTATATATGTATTCCAGGTTCTCAGAGCATGTAGCCTACATCATTAAATCATACAAAAATTTACTCGAGCACACTGGTATTCTTGCGACTTCACTTTATGTGGAAACAATACCTTGTAGTCATCAGATCACAAGCTTTTTCTTTTTAGACCAAACAACTAATCAATTAATCGAGAAAATAATCAACAGATTAATCGACAATGAAAATAATCGTTAGTTGCAGCCCTAGTTGGAAGTTTAAAAGTTTATTTTTTCAGTGTTTGGAAACATTGGGGGTGAGGCAGACTCATGCTTTATGTCATGGTGCGGTACAAAAGGGGTAAGATACTGTAACTTATAATCAGTCATTTTTAAGTACCTCTTCAAAATCCATTTATACTTTCAAATGCTGTGCCTAAAATAAATGTCCTATTATAATCATTCTTCAAATCCTATGCCTAATTTATCCAGTAGATCAGTGGTTAGCTCTGTCGATTCCATTCCCTTCCTGTGTGCAGTTTGCGTGTTCTCCCCATGTTCTCCTGGGTTTCCTCCCACAGTCCACAGACATGCAGCTCAGGTGGACCGGAGACTCTGGAGACTTCCGCTGATCAGGGATCCTGTCTCTTTCCCGTCCCGTCTCCTAACCATTTCACATTTCCCTCAGGTTCATCGTAACCTGTGGAAGTGACGGAGATGTTCGGATATGGGAGAGTCTGGATGATGACGACCCCAAATCCATCAACGTTGGGGAAAAGGCCTACTCTCTGGCTCTGAAGGTAGGTCGTCTGCAGGCTTCTAGGTTGGTTTGGGATGGGTAGTTTACTGTGTCATGGTGCAAAGTTTGATTTAACTGAGGGATTTGCTAGATCTCCCATTGTAGTATTGATGTTGTATCTGTTGAATAAGTACCAATACCTTTAACAGTTTAACAGTAAGCCCTAACAGGATCAACACACTGTGTATTCCCTGGACTTCCCTCCACAGAATGGGAGGCTGGTGACCGCCGGCTCCAACAACACGGTGCAGATCCACACGTTTCCTGACGGCGACCCGGACGGCATCCTGACCCGCTTCACCACCAACGCCACCCACGTCACCTTCAACAGCAGCGGCTCCAGAGTCGCCGCCGGCTCCAGGTAAAGCAACGTGTTCAGCTGGTGCTGTTGGTGTCTGCTGAGATGCTGAGGCCGGGGACACTAGAGGACGTTTAAAATCCTTTTGAATCCTTTTGGTTTTGAAAATGCGTTGCGTCACACATGTAATGACAGATTTCACAGATTTTCTTTTTTGTCTCGGTTGAAAATCAGCTCATGTTAGACAGGACAGAATGTCGCACACTGCAACTAACGATTATTGTCATTATCGATTAATCTATACATGATTTTTTAGTCTATAAATGGTTAAAAATAATGGCAAATGCCCATCACAAGTTCCCAGTGCCCCAACTGATACTTAAAATGTCTTAATTAGTCTGACTAGCAGCCAAAAAGGCCAAATAATTAATTTTATAATGATATGAAATGGAGAAAAGCAGGGGGGTGGCAGGGGGTTGAGCGATGAGTCATTTTCAATATATTGTGGAGTTTTACGTACGGACATATGTCACCACTTATTTTTAATACATCACGGAACAGAGGCAATAGTCTTTGCATTGCACTCATGTTAATTTTCTGGCGGAAAGCTATTGTTTACAAACACCGTTACCAACACATGTGAGTTTGGAGCAAATTGAAGGATTTTAAGTTTCACTTTAGTTTTCACAGTGGGGCGATCTGTCAGATTGAGTCTAAAGCTGCAGGTCTGCTGGTGTTTCTCATGCAAGCGGATGGGGAAGAAAGGCGTGTGTGTGGGGAGTTTACAAGCAAGGTTAGGAACATTAGTCTCTGGTGTGACAGAGAACATAACATGATGCAGCGTTACAGATCGCTTTACATCAATCTCTATACCGGTGGTTCTCAACATGGGGTCCGGGGGCCACCAGGGGTCCTTGAGGGGGTTCCAGGGGGTCCCCAGCAAATTGATGAATTGTTAAACTTCACCATTATTTCATTTACAAGAAGTTAAGACAATTACAGAATGTAGAGGAATTACTATTACGGTCATAGTTTCTCTGTTATCTCTCTACCTGCAATACAGATAGTCATGGAATTCTGGACAAAATCATATATAACAATAAAAATATTTTCAGATTTGGGTCCGAGAGACAAAATTTCATCAAATGGGGGTCCATGGCCCTATTGTGGGGTCCTTGATATTATACTGACCAACCTTTGGTTTTGTGGCGGCGCATGCTGATATTGTGGCGGTGTGCCACAAATGAACCTATGTATGGGGAACACTGATTTGTGAATCTGTAACCAGCAAATGTTTTCTTGATAAATGACTAAAACGATTAATCGATTATCAAAATTATAATCAATTAATTTTCTGTTAACCGACTAATCGTCCCATCCCTAGTCTTAACCACTGCACTGTTTATGGACCAAGATCATGGAAATAATTAGAGCGTCCTTTTTGAAATTATTCCTGAAATGATAAAGTTCCTTTTTTGTTTATGACAATGTTCAGTTGACTGGATGAATCCACCCAGTTCATCCCAAGATAAGAATCACGTCCCACCGGTGACGTGATTCTGCTAGAGAACCAGAGCTGAAGAACGGGAAATGTCACTTTGAGTTTTTCCAAGTCGTGCACATTTCTTCTGCTCCGGCTTTCCCTGTGGCGGCCGGGGAGCTGCCGTGCGGAACGTATGTCTCTTGTGTTTAATGTCTCGCGTTCTGTGGAGAAGCCAGGACCATGATCTCAGTGGGTTTATTTCTGCTCCTCCGATACAAAATGAGCCGCACACACACACAGCAACAACAACAACAACAACTGGATGATTCTTCCGACACACAGACAGAGCGGCACTTTGGATTGGTTTATGATTAGTCTTGATTGGAGATAAACGTCTGTTTGCTGCCAGAATTGATTTGCTCTAAACAGGTTTATCACAGCAATCAAAGCACAGAGCATGGCGCCATATTGATGTTCCTGTTTTCACACAGGTAATGTCTGTTGTGGTATCGATTGTGAAAATTCAGGCATCTGAGGCCGTTAGGGCGGATTTGGCATCTGCATCCTGAAGGATGTTGGAGGAAATCAGGATTATTATGATTCTCTTGTGCATTGATTTGACAATTTGCACGCTTGTTGCATCACAGTTGACAACATGCCCTTTCCCTTATTGGAGCTGCTGTTTGCTCCCAGCCAGACACGCGCACACACACACACACACACACACACACACACACACACACACACACACACACACACACACACACATACACTGCCTGCACACTCCAGTCCGAATGTTTTCTCCAGTCCGAATCTATTCAGTCTGGCTTTTATGTAGTGTTTTATAATTTTATGGTTTTAGTATTTATACTTATTTTATTTATTATCATTATTATTGATTTATTTTTATTTTTTTTTCTATTTTGTTTTATCAACATTTCACTGTTGATCATTATTATTTATTTTATTCGGTTTTATTTTATTAACGTTTTACTGTTTTACTATAATACATTTATTTTGTGTAGTATTTCATAATTTTTATTTTTATTGGTATTTTTATTGCTTGTATTATCTTTTATTGTTTATCTTTTATTATCTTAACTGCCCATCTTTTATTGTCTTATTCAATTAACTTTTTTATTTTTTTTGTTTTGGTGTGCATTAGTCTCTAAATCCGTTTTTAACATCCTGCATTTTGTCAATCACTTGTAAAGCACTTTGATTTGCATTTGATTTGTTTGAAAGGTGCTATATAAATAAAGTTTGATTGATTGATTGATGTTGTTCTCTCTCTTCCTCAGTGACTTCATGGTGAAGGTGGTGGAGGTGTCGGACAGCAGCCAGCAGAAGACACTGCGGGGCCATGACGCGCCCGTCCTCAGCGTCACCTTTGACCCCAAAGACGACTTCCTGGTGGGTGAACCTGCTTTTCTCCAGCAGCTGCAATGTGCCAATGGGGTTTTTTCCTGTTTGTATGCTGAGTATGAGTAAGAGCAGGGTCTGACATGAACACCTACCAAATAATATGAATAAGCTTATTTTTATAGCACCATTCATACATAGAGTGCGACTCAAATCACATAAAACCTTTATTTCCCAATATAGTTTAATTGTTTTTGTGTTATCCTCACAAATATTTACATGTATGATTCTTTTTAGTTTTTTCTCAAACTCAACCTAGTTAGTCTTTAATGGGGTTAAGTTATTGCAAACCGACAAAGAAAACATGCTGATTTATTAAACATTTTCAAAAGCAAGGTGTCCCCAGACTTCTGACGGGCAGTGTGCGTATCGCCCCGCTCTCCTTCAGCCGAGCGTCTCCTCAGATAGGAAACGGTTTGTCCCGTCAGGTCACATGACCCTCTGTCTGCTTCCCGCCAGGCGTCGGCCAGCTGCGACGGCTCTGTGGCGGTGTGGAAGATCGAGGAGCAGGTACGTCTCTGTTCCGACGTCTGACGCTGACAGATTTAATCACACAGCCATATATTTCTGTTACGCGGGCTCCATCCCTCTGGCCGGTCTGTCAGACGCCGCTCTGCTTTGTGTCCGTTCAGACTCGGGCGGCCAGCTGGCCCGTGCTGCAGAAGAGCAATGACGTCAGCAACGCCAAGTCGCTCTGCCGGCTGGCCTGGCAACCCAGAGCCGCTCAGGTCAGTCACTGTGTTCAGGAGGAGGGGGAAGGCTATCATAGACTTTTATGAAACAGATAGGCATGGCAAGGAAAACTTTGTTTATATAGCATGTTTCATACATAAGGCAAATTCAATGTGCTTCACATAAAACACAAAAAAATACCTAATTTGTCAGGTAAAATGACATTATCAATTCATAAAATTACATATTAAAAAGAAAGAAAGATAGAATAGGTAAGGATAATAAACATAAATAAAAGAAACAATAAAAATAACACCTGTTACGTCTACATACAGATGATTTAGGCCACAGAGAAAAGGAATGTTTTGAGCCTTTTAAAAGAGGTGACAGTGGAGGCACATCTCAGAGCATCTGGAAGTTTATTCTATAGTTCAGCCAATCTAATGTGATGTGACTCAGCCAATCAGATACTGTAGTTCTGAGTGGCTGAGTCACGTTTGAAGCCATTTTAAAATACCCGGTAATTGTCCTTCTCTGACCGAATGAATTTATACTGGGTTCCCACTGGCTTTAAAAATTCTTGAAGGTTTGTGGATTTGAGAAAGTTGTTGAAAATGAATGGATCAAAGTACTTGATTTTTTTTTTTTTCATTTAAATATAGCACCCCAATTTGTCAATATGCCGTAGCTTTCTCGTTCACACTTCACAACCTGAGATGAAGATTTGTTTTAAAATGAAGGATTTCACCAGGATTTCTTGACTTCACAGGATCAAGAGTACAACATGAAGCTTCTGTAATTATGACCAGTGTCAGGCCAATTTAGAGTCCTTTTGCACACTTGGCCGTGATTGACAGTGAATTTAGGACCATTAAGAAGGTTTTATTCACTCATACAAAGCCTCTAAGCTGTTCAGAAATCACTGTAAACCACGGCCTGTCACCGCTTACTGCTTCAGTCAGGGTCTTGCAAACAGCTAATTGATCTAATTCATATTAATTAACAGAAGACTGGTTCTAAAATCAACATCTGGTGTGTGTGTGTGTGTATACGCAGCTTTTAGCAGTTCCTGTGGAGACGAAGGTGAATCTGTATGAGAGAGGCTCCTGGGATCATGTGAGCACTCTGTCTGATGATCTGCTCACACAGGTGAGGTCCAGTCCACACACACATTCAACACACACACACACACACACACACCTTCAACATGGGGATGATGTCAGTGCGTCTTCTTCTTCATGAACACAAGCTTCCCTGGGCTGTTTCCTTCAGAATCATTTTATTTGCACATACAGGGAATTTAGCTTAGTGGTTGCTTGTGTACATTTTAAAATACAGAAGAAAGACAATATAAAACCAATAAATACAGTAATATAAAAACTATATTATATTGCACTGCAATGTATAAATAAACAAAAACATTTTTTAAAAGGATAATTCCGGTTATTTCGAACCTGGGCCTTATTTTCCTAGTCTTTGCCATTGTAACGATTGATCATTTTCAGAATTTCACCACAAATGACAGTCGATACAAACATGGCAGGTACAAACATGGCAGGGAGGTTTAGCAGCAGGGCCAGAAAGTAACACCACTGACTTTTTGAGATGATAACATTTGAATACCTCAGCTGATTCAGTCTTTGATCTTTGCCTGCTCTCAGACTTTGTCCCTGCTGGCCACCGTACACTCTCTCTGACCGTGAGCCAATCAAATCAAAATAAAACGATGGCTCTGTATCAAACGGGCTCCTCTTACACTGGTTTTACATAAAACTAGCGTGTAAACCTCTGTCTGGATGGTTAGCCAGCCTGAAGTTTGTAGAATCTTAATGTTATTCCTATTTGTCGACACATAACTTGTCACAGGCTACTAAAAAGAAAAGAAAACGAACACAAAAAAACATTCATTGTATAAGTGTAAGTATGTATACATTTTACATTTAAACTCACACAGAACTGGATTCTGTACAGGAAATAGCATTGAAAACGCTTATCAAGACATATTTCTATTAATTAATTTGGCTGGTAAAAATTTTCTTAGTTTGTTAGAAACTTTCCTGTCCACAATTTGGAAACTTGTCTTTGGCTTCACCACAATCAACATGGATTTACAAACACGACAATTATAGAAAACATAAAGACATTGAAACATAAGATGACATGAAAAACACGAAAAGAGCTTATCAAATAATTATAAAATGCCATGCTAGTTTACAATGTGAAAGATTCTGGGAAAAGTGCAAATTGCACAGATACTGTACGTTTCTGAGCAGAGAAAATTCAATGGAGACGGAGCATTAGTTTGATCTTTAGGAGACAGACAGCAGCTTGTTATCCTAACTGTCTCGTTACAAGCAGAGTTCAGTTATTTTTAATAGACCTGGACCGGTCTTGCCTGGAAACGATGAGGTGTTAACTATTAAGACATTATGAGTTGATTCATCATGAACCCGCTCACCCACACATCACCATTAAGCACAACACAGCGGCTTCATAAAGAGAATTAATGGAAATCTTTGTGCCAGCGCTCGTTAGAAAGTCCTGTGTGGGTCTTCTGATCGTAAAGTGATCCTCTCAGTGAAAGGTCGATGCCTTTACAGTGTGAAGTGATGCTTTCCATCTGAATCATTTGCTCATTATCAGTGTCGGGGGAACGCGTTATGGTAATCGGATTACTTTTTTGTAGTAACGAGTAACTTAACAGTCTTTTTTTTTTTTTATTAAGCAGTCAGTTATTCGTACATTTCTTTCGTTGCCTTTTTATTTCCTTCCATAAAGTTAAAATGAAAGTCTCTCACTACATGACATAGCGCTGTTTTTGGCGGGCTCCCAATTCTGATCAGTAATTGGAAATACTTGTGACGTTTTCACCCTTTTTCTTTAAGCAGTTCAAAATAATCTGGGTATCCTGCAAGTTATTCATTGGGGACAAACACAGGTTGACTGTGAAGAACAGCACTTAAAATTTTAAAAAGCATTTGCATAACAAGCACAATAGATACAACCACACTTGAGGAGAAAAAACTTAAATACTCTTAACGAGTTACTTTTAATACCTAGTAACTTAGTAAAGTAATTGGTCTCAAAGGTAACTTTCCCCAACTCTGCTCATCACCTCCTATGTCTTTCCATTTTCCTTCTTTTCCTTCATCTGATGTTAAAACAGAAGATGAATTTGTTGCTCTGCAGCCAGTGGAGCTTTGCCCTCTTCTGTAGTTTAAACCAGTGTTTCTCAACATGGGGTCCGGGGACCACCAGGGGTCCTTCAGGGGGTTCCCAACAAATTGATGAATTGTTAAACTTCACCATTATTTCATTTACAAGAAGTTAACACAATTAGAGAATGTAGAAGAATGACTGTTTTGATCATAGTTTCACTGTTATCTCTCTACCTACAATACAGATAGTCATGGAAGTCTGGACAAAATCAAATCTGACAATAAAAATATTCTCTGATTTGGGTCCGAGAGACAAAATCTCATCAAATGGGGGTCTGTGACCCTAATGTGGACTAAATTAGGGGTCCTTGATATGAAAAAGGTTGAGAATCACTAGTTTAAACCACCAGCAGGACTGAAGCTTTAATCTGTTTGAAACCTCTATGTAAAAGCAGCTGTTTCCCCTCTTTCATTAACCTTTCTTTTTTCCCTCCTCCCCTCTGTGTTCAGCCCATAAACGTGTTGGCCTGGTCTCCATGCGGACAGTTCCTGGCCGCCGGCAGCGTCGGGGGTTTCCTGACAGTGTGGCAGGTGGAGAACAAGCTGTGTGTGGAAAGGTGCGCTATAGAAATGAGTACACCAGTGTGAAGTTGATGTGCAATGAACAGATAGCTACACAAATCCAGCTATCCTTACATATTTCAGTGATTGGCTGAAAATGTTTAAATCAAATGTGATATCTCAGACACCAGTTGGTCCCATTACATTACAGAAACATTGAAGAAAGAGATTTGCCATTACAGAATAAGGTTTCCTAACTGCGTTTAGGATTTTGATCCTATCTTTACTCCAAATAGGCATTTAGTTATTACAGAAGCGTCCTAACTTAAGAAAATTGTAACTTAGGACAGCACAGAACCTCTTTAATTCAAAATATTCAGTTGTGTAATGGTTAAATATGGCTGCTGCACAGTTCATTTTAGACATTGAAGAGAGAATCCTTTTTTTTTTTTCTTTTTAATTTCCTAAATGGATAATAAAGTTAAACTTGACCTGGTTGGCAAATTTCAAACTGTGAAAGGCCATAACTGCTACACCACCGGTCCTATTGTGATGAGTCTTGCGATGATGCATCTTGTTGCTGATTGGCCCAAGAAGGTGCCTGCATCATTCATGTGGGACAAACACTTGTTAAATAACGTTTAAAGAATAAAATGAAACTCTAAGGGCCAGTAGAACCAGGAGGAGAGGGACACTGAGATGTTCAGGATCATTAACCCTGAAGTCTCCTCCGCTCTCCGCTGCAGGCAGAAGCATGAGAAAGGCTACACAGTGTGTGGTTTGGCCTGGCACCCGTCCGGCAGCCAGATCGCCTACACGGACACAGAGGGCTGCCTGGGCCTGCTGGACGGACTCTCCACCTCCTCCAACTCCAGCTCCAAGACCGCCAAGGTAACACCCAAATAAAACCGGGTTTCACTGGGAATGTGGTTTGAGCATTGAATAGAGCTGGGTATCGTTTGGATGTTACCGCTTCCGGTGCCATTTTTCATTCTGCTTATCGATCAGATTCTTCATCGATTCCTGCTGTATACATTTTCAGGGTTAAGAGACTACATACAGCTTTAGTGGAGTTAAGTTTGACAGACATTGCTGTGTAGAGTTACTTTTATCTCAGAATTACTTTTCAAAACGGCTAAGGAACATTTGGCATAAAACCTTAGAGAACAAAATACAAGAACGAGAGACAGAAATTCAAGTAATTGGAAGTCAACATCACAGAACAAAAACAAAATATTTGCCACTGACTATTCACCAATTTATTGGGTCATTTAAGCGCGCTCTACCTGTAATTACAATATTTATAACAGCACTTGAAGGCAGCATCTGCTTGCTGCTGTAGTGACGGTTGCCATGGTGCAGAACAAGTGAGGTGATAATGAGGTAATGAGGTGAATACTGGGCCGTGACCGGAATGGATCACTATCTGTGTTTTAGGGCACTAATACGTACGTCAGACATTTTTTGTTAGTGTCTGAATCGCAAAATGATATTGTGGAATGATTTTGAGGGCACTACATATGTCCCACAATGCACTGTGTTCTAGTGAACAAGGCTGGTCACTAAAACCATGAAAGTATACCAAAATGCATTGCGAGTCTGTCGTCACCTGGCTGTTACCAAGCAACGAAGTTGTAACCCTTCCGTGGTTTTATAATGATGGCATCCTCTTCTTCACCAAACCTTGTTTACTAATGCAAGTAAATAAACTTTTTTTGGTACCCAAAAGACATTTTATAGACCAAACAACTAATCGATTAATTGAGAAAATAATCGACAGATTATTTTTTTTTTATTATAGATCGACAATGAAAATAATCGTTAGCTGCAGCCCTACATTGAAGAGAGAATCCATTTTTTTTTCTGGACTTTTTTAACCCACAGTGAAATAATTTTCCTTCAGAACATTTGGATTCTGCTGCAGAGCTGTATGGAGAAATTTTATGGTCTTTTTATTTGCCATTTTTGGAACTCTAAAGAAACGGTATCCATCAAGTTCTGTGTCGTGTGAGTGCTTCCAAAACAGAATATGGGCCAGAGAGTTTGGGTTCTTCAAATCCAGAAATCTCAGCACCTGGCCCAGTAATCGTTGAGTCATTGGTATTGATCAACATCCGTGTCAAACCCCCGCAGGTTTATTATGGTAATTTTCAAACATCCTACTTATTGCTCCGTGAAATTGCTCCTTTAATGTGGTTGAATATGCGTGGCATCATCTCATTGACATTGTCATGATAGAATGGTTTATGTGCAAATGAAATTGTTGTGCGAATTTTCAACTCGCATACAAATTGACTGAATAATTTGATCAATTTGGTTTCATTAACTGTGTTGAGTTGTCGACTTTCATCAGGCACCAGCAAGCAAAGTGACAAAAGACTACGACGACCTGTTTGACGACGATGACGACAGACTGATGGATGAAGGAGTGAGCGACACCAACTCTCCAGCCAAGAACCCCGTCGCCGGGGACGACGACGACGATGACGACGACCTCATGCCTGCCACAGGGCGGGTGAGGAACAGGGGGGCGTTCCTGGACGATGACAACTCACTGGGTAAGTTAAAGGATTCATCTCAGTCTAGAGAAGGATCTGTCCCAAACTGATCATGTGACTGTTAGGGAGAGAGATGGGAAACGGTGAAATTCTTCATATGACCAATCATGAGTTGCAGCCCTAATGTAAACGCACGATTAGAAATATTTCGATTTTTCCTCTCTACCATCTGAAAACCATGAACATCAGTGAACCCTCATATTTTCCTGTGTGTGTTCCTGCAGACACGGGCTCGCTGAAGTCCGGGCTGGATAAATACGGGGAGGACGATGACGCCGGCAGCACCGTAGCGCCCCCAGCTGCCCCGGCGGTGCCGCTGCGTCCCGTCTACGAGGGGCCGATGCCCACGCCGCCCCAGAAGGCCTTCCAGCCCGGCTCCACCCCTGCTCACCTCACACACCGCTTCATGGTAAGACAGACTGACAGAGAGATCTTAAAATGAATGTGAAGATTGAAGATTGTTTTGAAAATAAACATGTAGGCAAATCCAGGGGAGATTTGGGAGTGCATGCTTTTTCTGTGTTTAATAGGGACGATCTTTTTATCTCACGATACGACTCAATATGCGATATGGGGTTCACGATTCAATAAAACCACGATACGATGTAATAAATAAAAGTTCAATGACAGCAAAGTCTGACTGTGCAGAATTCTGTTTATTTCCGAGTCACAAATCTTTCTAGCGACGGCATTGGCTGCTAGAATGTAAACAACAATTTAAAAATGTCGTTACAAAGTGACAATAATAGAATTTGGATGGAGAGCTTGTGAAATTGTGATGGTCAAGCGTGTCATTTGTGATTACTACAGCAGAATAACATGGAGCTAATATCACCATTCATTTTTCTGCCTCACGATACCTTTTGTCACATTTTTGTATTGCGATATATTGAATTTCGATATATCGTCCCATCCCTAGTGTTTAGTTATCTTTAAAAGTCACTGAAAAGAAAATTTCCTTGAAATTCCTCCCAGAAAATATTGGTAGAAGTTTGTGTATATTTAACTATATGGTTTATTAATTTATTATTTCCAATACGTTGGTGGTTGTTGTAAATATTTGTTTATTTTCTTTAGGACTATTTGTCTTATTCTTATCGATATCCATATTCTTGTGCTCTTGTGATGATTTCCCACGGAGATAATTAAAGTTTCATCTAACTCTATTTCATCTATCTCATCTTCATCTAACTAAATAGGAAAAAATTCTTCACAATCATGTATGTCGTACCAACCAAACCGAATTCCTCCTCTCGTGTCTCAGATGTGGAACTCAGTGGGAATAGTGCGAGGCTACAACGACGAGCAGGACAACGCCATCGACGTGGAGTTTCACGACACGGCCGTGCACCACGCCATGCACCTCACCAACACCCTGGGACACACCATGGCTGACCTGTCCCAGGAGGCCGTGCTGCTGGCCTGCCCCGGCACCGACGAGCTCGCCAGGTAGGCCTCCTGCTGTCCTGTCCCTGGATCTTCATCTGCATATAAACAAAGGGAGAAAAGCTGCCTTAAATGTCATGTAGGGAATAGATAGAAAGGTAATCACTTAATATTCTCCCACCAGTAATTGCCTATTAGGTCTTGTTGCCACCATTCCACTTTTTTGTAGAAAAAGCTCTGTCTCAACTTTATTTTGCACTGATTATGCACAATGTACACTTTGTTTCCACTAATGTGGTAAATCACAGGTATAGAGGTTCGTTAATTTTTTATTATCATCCTTACTCAGCTATTTCTTTGTTTCTTTCTGTGTTTCTTTTTTTAATGTCATTTTACTAGACAAATTATGTATGTTTGCCTTGCCTTGCCTTGCTTAGGTATAACTCAAACACTTACAGTACCTGAAACTCCCACAAGACAAGACTCCATACTGACTCTTTATAATAGTAACAACTTCTCTGTATATTTCTGGCCCTGCTTTCTACATTTTCTGGTTGTTGTCACAAACTCAGCCGCCTACATATTGTGAAACCCCGCCTCTTCTTTGTTGTGATTGGTTGGCTCACAAAAAAGCAGTCCGAGTCATGTGTTCCTCTAAAAAGTTTAACTTTTCTCATCTAAAAAAAAGTAAACCTTTATTTATATAGCACCTTTCAAAACAGTGAGTTACTGTAGTGCTTCACAGAATTAAAAGCAGAGAAAACAGAAAACAACAAGGGTACAAAGTGTTGCAGCAGTATAAAACAGATGGATAAAACACTAAAACAATGTGCAGAGGAGCCACAAATACAAGTATAATGACATAATACACAAGTAAAAATGTAGTAAAAGTATAATAATTAAAAATGTTAAAGGCCAGTGAAAATAGATGAGTTTTAAGATGTTTTTTGAAAGTTATGAATACAAAGCAAGGTGCGGTGCTTTTTCCAGATCTGACTGGTGGCCACTAAAATCCCTCACCCCGCTCCTCACTCTCTCTTCCCCCTTCCCAGTAAGCTGCAGTGCCTCCACTTCTCGTCCTGGGACACCAACAAGGAGTGGATGGTGGACCTGCCGAGGGGCGAGGACGTGAAGGCGCTGTGTGTGGGCCAGAGCTGGGCCGCCGCCGCCACCAGCGCCATGATGCTCCGCCTCTTCTCTATAGGAGGAGTCCAGAGGGAGCTGTTCAGCCTGCCGGGGCCCGTCGTCTGCATGGCCGCGCACGGAGAGCAGCTGCTCATCGTCTACCACCGGGGTACACACACACACACACACACACACACACACACAAACACACACACACACAGCCCTGGCATATCGTTTTTTATGGATTCAACCTGTCTAATTGGGCAGAGTCCTTCAACCAGTAGGTCCAGATTCAATCGATGCTAACGTGTTTTTGAGCAAAACTGAATCCCTAGCATCCTAACATCCTTGGGGGATTATGGAAGAGGATTAGGGCCATGTGTGAAAAATTTGAGTTCTGAGATTAATTTTAGAATTCTGAGAATAAAGTCAGAATTCTCAGATTTTTCACATGTGGTCCTAATCCTCTTCCGCAGGGGATCTACAGAGAATTGCACAGAAATAGAATAAAAGCTCAAATTAGTTCTGTCTATATACTTCAATGTATCTCTGTACACACTTATTTATCTGTGTGAAAATGTGTGTTTTTTAAAATGAGAGATCCACCATTTGGAAAAAGCGGGACATACTCTTACACTACACCTACTAAACGACAGCACAAAATTAAAACAGCTGATGGTACTTTTTAAAGGTTAGCAAGAAACATAGGTCATATATTTTAGAAATATTGAGTAATGAACTTCAGGTTCTCTTTTATCCAAATGGATAACCTTCTGGATATGATCTGCTTTTATATACTGTATATTTATTCAAGCATCATGCACTCAAAGCTAGAAGTTCAATCTGCATTTTTTTCTCATGTACAAGTTTTGACAGGAAGTTATATGTGTGTTTATACACTAGGGATGGGATGATATATCGAAATCCAATATATTGCAATGCGGCAATATGCACATAGAAAA
Organism: Centroberyx affinis; assembly: GCF_046629955.1. Taxonomy (NCBI): domain Eukaryota; kingdom Metazoa; phylum Chordata; class Actinopteri; order Beryciformes; family Berycidae; genus Centroberyx; species Centroberyx affinis. The sequence continues at coordinate 15,578 of NW_027279590.1, read as the reverse complement.
ATGAATCGTGATATTAGCTCCATTTTATTCTTCTGTAGTAATCACAAATGAGACGCTTGACCATCACAATTTCACAAGCTCGCCATCCAAATTATATTATTTGCACTTTATAATGACATTTTTAATTTGTTGTTTACAGCGAGCCAACGCCACCACTACAAAGATTTGTGTCTCAGAAATAAACACAATTCATACTTTGTTGTCCTTGTGTGTGCTCAGCTACAGGTTTCGATGGGGAACAGGCTCTGGGGGTCCAGCTGCTGCAGTTGGGTCAGAGGAAGAGGCAGGTGATCCACGGCGAGCCCCTCCCGCTCTCCCGCAAGTCCCATCTGTCCTGGCTGGGATTTACCGCTGAGGGTCAGTCTGACCACCTCACATATTTTTACATACACACACACATATATACATCAACACGTATGTCTAGGGCGACGTACACACTGCCAGAAGTAAAATGACTAGACGGCACGGTAACAGGAGTCATTGCATTCCTCCAATCTCGCGATGGCTGTAAATAATGTCTGTAACCATAGTAACGTTTACTTCAGACCAATATGGTGGCTACCACTGCCCTGTGTTTTCAGTTTACTTGACACCAGTAACACCAGTAACCAGAGGCGTCAATCCATCCATAATCCATCCATCCATCCATTTATTCATATCGGCCGCGTTTTCTCTTTTTCCACCATATGAACTTTATACTTTTAAGCGACTGCAACATTCAGACCCAAGACCGCAGAACTGGTAGGAGTGACTGTAATGTTGAGGAAACAGGCTGGAGGGAAAATTTGAGAATGCCTCATAACATTTACCTCTCTTTCAAATTAACCATGTTTTTGTTTTTTTTTCACTTGTTTTTATTCTCAAAGCTGAAAAAGAGAGAGATCCGCACACCAAATAGCTCCCGTATAAAGGGCTTTTATTTTCTGCTGCGCACAATAAAAGTCCTTTATACGGGAGCTATTTGGTGTGCGGATCTCTATCTTTTTCAATTCTGCAAGGTATTTTTTGATCCAGCACCCACCCTATTGGGTATTGGGATGTGCGTGTCTTTTTTATTATTCTTTATTCTCAAAGCTTGCATGAATCCAAAACAATCCTTTACATAGGGGGAGAGAAGAGGGGAAAAAAACATTAAGGTTGTAAGTTCATAAGTAGTTGAGAAGTACTACATATCCATTCACATCCACATGGTCATTACCTCGCTCGTGGATACTGAATAGGGCTGAACAATTAATCAAAATTTTATCAAAATCGCAATATGGTCTACTGCAATTTTCAAATCGCAGGAGGCGCAATATTTGTTAAAGGCGAAATGTGTGTCAAAATACCATTTTAAATGAAATATTGTGGTGCTGCAGAGATGTCCTGGCCTACACATCATATTCTACAGACTTAAGAAAACATCTTTGTTTGGTACAGATCCCTGCAAAAATCACACCATAATCATTTTAATACGTTTTTCAATGAAAATGAGAATAATGATGTAAAAATTGTCATTCCCTCTAATATCGCAAATCATATCACAATTGCAATATCAGTCAGAATAATCGCAATTAGATATTTTTTCAAAATCGTTCAGCCCTAATACTGACTAACCAAAATCAGGAGCAAGAGAACTATCTCAACACGAGTGTCATCTCCTGCCGACCACACACAGCGCTCTCATTGTGTTTCATTTCTGTTGAGGATCCATGAGATTACAGCCTGGCTGCTCTGTTGTTTTCCAGGAACCCCCTGCTACGTGGATTCAGAGGGGGTGGTGCGGCTGCTGAACCGCTGCCTGGGAAACACATGGACTCCTGTGTGTAACACCAGGGAGAACTGCAAGGGCAAGTCAGACCACTACTGGGTGGTCGGAGTTCACGAGAACCCACAGCAGCTCAGGTGAAGCTCTCTCTCTCTTGCTCACTCTCTTGCTCTCTCTCTGTCTCTCTCTCTCTGTCTCTCAATCTCTCTCTGTCTCTCTCACTCTCGCTCTCTCTCTCTCTCGCTCACTCTCTTGCTCTCTCTCTGTCTCTCTCTCTCTGTCTCTCAATCTCTCTCTGTCTCTCTCTCTCTCTCTCTCTATCTCTGTCTCTCAATCTCTCTCTGTCTCTCTCTGTCTTTCACTCTCTCTCTCTGTCTCTCTCACTCTCTCGCTCTCTCTCTGTCTCTCTCTCTCTGTCTCTCTCAATCTCTCTCTCTCTGTCTCTCTTTGTCTTTCACTCTCTCTCTCTCTGTCTCTCTGTCTCACTCTCGCTCTGTCTCTCTTGCTCTCTCTCTGTCTCTCTCTCTGGCTCTCTCTGTCTCTCGCCCTCTCTCACTCTCTGTCTCTGGCTCTCTCTCTCTTTCTCTCTCCCCCCCTCTCTCTCTTGCTCTCTCCTGCCTTCCTCGTGTCTACCACTCTGTTTCCATCTTCCTCCAGTTTGACACTTGCTAGTCCGAGAAATTGCTTGTATGTTAGTCTTCTCTTCAAAAGTGTTGGGAGTGTGTTGGAAGCATGTAGGAGGCTGTTTTTGGCTGGTGAAATAGTATACAGAGTAATATATGTTACTGTCTGTTACTATCTATCTGTATGACTCATCTCCACATTGATCTAAATGGAGGAAAGTAGGGCTGGGCAATAATTCAATATTATCATTTTTTGTGTTTTACTGGAATCATATTGTGATGATATGAAGATATTTTGATATTGTGATACACAATTTGGTTGTGTAAAGTGATGACGACAAGCAAATTTTATTTTAAAAGTAACGTATGAAACATTTTATGGAATATTATTTGAAAATCTCAGTGTTTTGTTTGACATGAGACTTAAATTTACCATGCAGTTCAATGCAATGAACATCAATTTGATTGTTTATCATGTGATTTTACATATATAAGCCATATCGTGATATATATTGATATTGAAAAAAACAATAGAAAAGGCATAGAAACTTCAATGTTTTGAGAGGGGGGGGCAGATGTGGGAAGTGTAAGTTTCCCATGGCTAGTGTTTCCTTTAGCAGCTGGAGGCTTTTTGCTTGCATTTGTTGGTTATAATAATTAAAATGTAATATAGCAATATGAACTGCATGATACAAGCCCTTAAGAAACCATTTCAATTCAACATAAACGGCCTTTAAATCTCACCAGCATTATCAGCCTCATTCTTGGCAAGTATTCCATCCTGATCCCAGCAGTAATCGTCCGCTGCCTGCAGGTTATTATTTTTACTTTCGGCCTAAGTCTGGTGTGTCCTCGTCCGTCCAGATGTATCCCGTGTAAAGGCTCCCGGTACCCCCCCACCCTGCCCCGGCCGGCTGTAGCCATCCTGCCCTTCAAGCTGCCGCTGTGCCAGACCGTCACCGAGAAGGGACAGATGGAGGTGAGGACACCGAACACCTGAGACGACGCTTAATACACATACTAACACATCCAGCCAGACACACCAGGGGTCCGTCCCCTAAACCCGAACTTCCAAATATACCATACCGTCCCAACTCAATTAAATTCAAGAAATTACGCTTTCTAACTTTACTGAAATGTGAATTTTAAGTGAACGGTTCCCACTCACCCATCCTTGCCTCCTCCTCCTCCTCCAGGAGCAGTTCTGGCGCTCGGTCCTCTTCCAAAACCACTACAGCTTCCTGTCCTCCAGTGGGTATGAGATCGACGAGGAGGGACAGAGCCGGGCGCAGAAGGAGCAGCAGGAGCTGCTGATGAAGATGTTTGCTGTGAGTAAGAAACCTGTGAAGACTGATGGAGATCCACACACATCACACACCTCTTCTGCTGGGATTACGTTAATCCGTAATGCGTCTGTGTTGCTGCAGACTGTGAGCCGAGCTCTACATAAGGATGCTGTTTTGAGATGAACCTGATTAGAGCTTGTGATTGGTTGTAGCATTACAATATACATTTTTGTTACAACTCTGATTCACTGATGAAATGTTTTCATCACAAAAACTTCCTTTTAAAATAGTAAAAAATGGGGCATCTATTATCGACACATAACAAGAATAAATGCAACACCTTCATTGCAACATAGTTCATCTGCAGCTGAATGATGCAGCAGTAATGGATTTGAAATGAATGAACTATCGGAGTGTAACGCCTTAACTTGTCTTTGGAGAAAAGTATTGACTTGGGGTGTGCTCACGCTATTCCACTTTTGCAGAAAAGCGTTCCCTCAGCCTCAACATGCACTTTGTATCCAAAACGACCAGCTGCCGCTCTCAGACATCAGAAACTCTGACAACACAGCCAGTTCGCTCCATGCTGACTCTTTATGATCAGAGTAACAGCTACTAACAACTTTTCTACCCGTGTAAGTTCAAGTTAGTTTATTTCTCCAGCCCTTTATCACAGCATGTCTCAAAGGACTGTACAGAGAATAGAACTGGTCAACAATCAACCATAGAACAATCATCAGGAAGAGCAAGACTCACAAAAACAGATTATAGCAAGACATAACAGCCTAACTAATCTACGTAGCCTAACCTACCGGCTCCACCAGCCTTGGACCCTCCATGCATACTAGGAAAAACTCTTGTTAGGGGGAAGAAATGGAAGAAACCTTGGGCAGGCCACCAGGAGGGCTGAGTGTGAAATAGGTGCTGGGAAAGTAGCACTTTCTCTATTTTCATTCTGGTTGTTGGTGTTGTTAACAGTCAGCTGCCTTTGTACCTTGAAGCCCCGCCTCTTCTTTCTTTGTGGTTAGTTGGCTCAACTTGTCATGTTGTCTCCTCTCAAAAGCTGAACTGTTGTCAGCTTTAGAAAGTGCCAAAAAAATGTCAAGCAAGGGCCACTTTTCGTACGTCTTAGCAGACACTTCCTACTTATGTTAAATGTAAAAAAAAAAGGTTTCTGGCCGTTTTTAAAAAAGCAAAATGATGTGATCAGACCTTTTAGAGGTGTTCATTTTACATCTTGGACACTCCAGCTGCTTGTCGTGTGCTCCGACTCTCCTGATGGATGATTTTAATTCACTGTTCCCTCCAGTTGTCTTGTAAGCTGGAGAGAGAGTTTCGCTGCGTGGAGCTGGCGGAGCTGATGACGCAGAACGCGGTGACTCTGGCCATCCGCTACGCCTCCCGGTCCAGACACATGGCCCTCGCCCAGCGCCTCAGCGAGATCGCCCTGGAGAAGGCCAACCAGGTCCAGGAAGAAGAGCCGGAGGAGGAGCAGGAGGAGCCGCCGCACTACTCCAGCGCCAGGAGGGCTTCTGGGTAAAGTCCAACAAGATCATTCTGTATGGCTGCTACACTGAATTACCGTAACGGTTGTGGCGATACAACACATCACTAAGGCTGTACGAAGAGAAGCAGCAGCCGTAGTGTTGTTTTGTCAGGAACTGGGGTTTACTTGTTAGAATCTACAACTTTTAGGCCATTCGATTCCTTGTGCTTTATCAATCCACATTGGGAAATTGTCTTTTTGCATGGGTGGATACTTCCACAGGGATTTGAACCCGTGTCTCTGGTTTAGCTGCGTTCTCTGTAACCACCAGTTCAGTTCAGTTCAGTTTATTCGCGTTTATAACGCGTCTAGATTTGAAAAAGTGCATGTATTATACAGTAACACTTACAAACTTTAAAACACTAACCTAAGACCCTAAAAAGTACTACTAAATGGTCCTAAGACATTTATTCCATCAGTCTAAACATTGATTAAATAGGTAAGATACAATAGAGACATATGGCAAGTGGAAATAACAGTACAATTTGAATGGATTTCAGAGTAGAGTAACTAGTTTAGAAGTCCCCAGCCGTTCAGGGTATTCAAGCTTAAACATATTTTAGCAGCAACTGCTGCCTTAAACTCTTTTTGAAAACAGACACAGATAATGACATTTTTATAGGCCAACCTGGCTCCCCAAATCAGTTATTAATAGGGATGGGACGATTTGTTTATCTCATGATACGATTCGATATGCAATATATTATGGGGTTCAGGATTCAATACAACCGCGATACAATGTAAAAAGTCTGACTGTGCAGAATTCTGTTTATTTCTGAGACACAAATCTTTCTAGCGATGGCATTGGCTGCTAGAATGTAAACAACAATTTAAAAATGTCATTACAAAGTGACAATAATATAATTTGGATGGAGAGCTTGTGAAACTGTGATGGTCAAGCTGCTTAGTAGCATCTCAAACAGATTAGTATTTGAAACATAGCACACATAAATACTGATATACAGAAGAGAAACTCTGTGTTTACTCAATAAAGAGTAATGCAAATGGTAAGCTGATCAGAGAGCTTATTTGCCAAAATGTCAGTTAACTCCAAAGTGTTTCTGGAGAAACCGGTCAGGTTAGAGCTGGGCGATAAAATGAAAAATTACCAAAACCGACACTGCCACGTTTGCATAAATGGTTTAATTTGTGGTGCTTCAGTTACACTGAGAGTCGCTTCAAAGCAGCAGAGCGAGTGTAGAATCAGCTGCGTCAAGCCAGACAGACAAGGACAGAATTACCTTCAAAATAAAAGCATAGATATTTTTTTTTTTTATTTATGAAGCTAATGGTGAATGTAGTATTTCTGCACCGAGGGACCTCAGCCCTATAGGTCTGATCCCTGAGTTTCTGAATTGGACAGGTATGGGCAGAGTGAGGCCACAGGAAGCCGTTACAACAACAGACGTCATCAGGAGGAGGAAGAGGAGCGTGGAGAAGAGCTGGAGGAGGAGGAAGGACAGGAGATGGAGACAGAAGAGGCAGCAGAAAACAGGAAACGTCAGTGCCACCTCTCTCTTCCCCTCTGTGTCCTCCACAAGACAGACACAAAATGCAGATGATTTTTCTGCAGATTGAACTGTACTCTACTGCATTGTGTCTTCTAACATGTTGGATTGTCCATGCAGGTCTGAATCCATTTGCTAAAGGAGGAGGCTCTCCTGAAAAGCTGTCCCTGAAACCAAGTGAGTAAACATTATCAAACATTACTGGATCAACAGTCCATATCTGTTTGAGAACACATGGCTTAACAAAAGTCAACTGAGGAGCTTCACTGTGGTTGTTAGCAACCATTTTAATGTTTGTTCATAATGTAAATGAGAAATGCACACAGTCCGGCTTTTTTTTTTTTACCTCTGCAAGTTAGTTTGCTTGTCTGTCTGCCAGCACGATTTCTCAAAAACTTATGAATTCCATTAAATTTGATAAATTTGATCAGATCGACCTTTGACCAAGAACAGTTCATCAGTTTTTGTGCTGATCTGCATCTGGGATTTTCGCCATTAGACAGTTATCGTTTTGTAGCCATAACTATGAAACTAACAGAGATAGAGACTTGATTCCAAATCCTAAGGCTGTGACTGCAGGTAAAAGAAATCAGTTTATCTTAAAAATTACGAATATGAATGATGTGTCTGGGTGTGATGGCAAGTTGGAGATTTTTTTCAGTTTGGCAGAGGTTTGCGCTCTGAGTGCCTTCTGGTTTTTCTTCAACAAAGGCCTGGTTTGTTGTTTTTTTACTTGTGCAAACTGAGCTGAGCAAATATGGTCTGTGTGTGTTTTTGTGTGCAAATGCAACAATGTCAAGGGAAACCAGCACAGATCCTGTACAGACCCACAGAGTGTGTGTTCAGTTTATTTCAGTGCACTGAAGCATTACGACACGGTTATCAGTTAAATAATTCCACTAACATCACTTCGATACCACAGGTAATGACTCTACCTAACGTTAAAGTTTATACGGCAACAGAAGACGTGGACGTATGTAAATTAACGACAGAGTGGGGCTCAGAGTGGGAGCGATGCTCGGCTAGCGCGACGCGTTCACCGGTTAAATTACCTACTCCAACGTCACACCACAGGTGATAACGTGACCGACCGTTAAGGTCTGCAGGACAGCAGAAGATGTGGATGTCTGTAAATAGACAGCGAAGAGTGTGGCTCTGTGTGGGATTCAATATGGCATCAGTGTATGAGAATCAATGTGGTGTTTAGCCACAGCGTTCAGGAAGTGACATCTCACTAAGCGTTGACTGACTGACTGACCTGAATTTGCCTTGTGATGCCCTCTGTTGTGCCGTGGGGGAAAAAGCAGAACGTACTTTTGACAGCTCCACTAAAAGATTCTTTTTCTACTGCTGTTCTCCATTCATTCAGACCTGTTTTTTTTTTGGGGGGGGGGGGTTGTTCTACTGAGATTCATCAGATTAAAACTGTTATAAGTATGCAAATGTGACTTTAGGGGACTTATTCAGTCAGCAATAATTGAAACTTAATACATTTAATTTGCTACATGTCTATTTTCAAGACAGAAGTTGAAATCGCAGACTTTAGATTTCCACATTCATATCTCCGTATTGCAATGGATTATTGCTTTTTGACACACCTACTCATACACTGTATAATACAGCTTCTGCTATGATTATGATTAATGATATTGCATATTATATGATTAATATTGAAAGGTAGGACAGCATTGTTCAAATACGTTTAACTTGAATAAATGGCTAATGTCTCAAATCTGTTTTGCAGTTAGCAAAGAGGGACGTGTAAATCCTTTCAAGGTAAGTCCAGACTTTGAGTTTATTCTATTTACTTTTGAGTATTTTGATGGCGACTATTCTGATTATTTGGATGTAAACAGGCATAATGACTGTAAGGAGATTATCAGATTTAATTTGAAGCAGAACAGTTAAAGAACCGCAGCCCCTTTTTTTCATGGTTCCTCTTCAGGGAACCAAAACTGGAGTAAGCAGCAACACACTTAGATTTTATAGTTAGGTTTTCTTTGCTGCTTTTTGTATTTCAGTGCATCTCTATGTGGGTTTAGCTGTGAAATTACTCTTTATTATTAATTACTCTTAATTATTGTAGGGTAAACTTAAAACTTTGAAGTCAACAAAAGTCTCTGTTATCAATCCAGCTTCAATCCTTCAAATTTTTCTCTTGCTAGAGCTTAAAAATATTCATGAAATATTCAATATATTGGAATTCTGACTTTAAAATCAGAGCTCAAATACATTTTTCACGTGGCCCTAATCCTCTTCCGTACAAAAGCGTCTGCTGAATGACACCATGTCATGTAATGTCATGTCATGTGATGTGATGTGATGTGATGCTGTGTGCAGGTCCTGGGCTCGGGGAAGTCGCCGGCTGCGTCCGGTCAGCCGAGAGTCACCAACGTCCTGGACAGCATGACGAGCAGCAGGAGGCTGGCTCCACTCAGCGGCTCCACAGGGAAACCCAACAAAACCCCCATCCTCAAGCCCCTGGCCCCCAAACCCAAGACCAAGGTACAACTAACACACACACACACACACACACACACTCACCCGAGCCAGCGTCTTTCATGGTGTCAGAGCAGCATTGGAGCGATTAATGTTTCTTTCCTTGGATTTTCTGTTGATGCATTTTGAGTTTCTCTTTTCCCTGTCTGTTCAGCCATGGTGGCTATCGCTGCTCATGCTAACTACCCAGTTCTTCTTCTTCTGTTTATTCCAAATAAACTGGAAATGTAAAACGCATCACTTCCTGTGCAGCAGACGATTTTTCCCAGGAAAGAGCTACCAGACACCGGCTGTTTAGAACAGACAATGGAAAAGCTTTATTAACTGGATATAGGTTGAATTACTATTGTATGGTATCAATCGTTGATAGAGTATAGCAAAACGGATATTTTATTTATATGGAAAAAGTTGCTAATTATTACCATCCAATATGCCATCAACATAATCTGCTGTCCCAAATAGAATATAATTTGTGTTGCGGTTAAAAGTATCAAGTTCTGTGGTGGAAAAAGAGAACATGACGCTGCTGTCAGTGGTGATTTATTAGGATTATTAGTAGATTAATTTATGGATTAATTGACACCTCTGGTTACTTATGTTACTGGTGTCAAATAAACTGAAAATACAGGCAGTGATAGCCGCCATATTGGTCTGAAGTAAACGTTGCTATGGTTACAGACATTATTTCCAGCCATCATGAGATCGGAGGAGTGGAGTGACTCCTGTTACCTGTACAGACACAGTCTAGTCATTGTACTTCAGTCTGCTCCAGTTTGTACCATACATATGCGCAGTCACTCTCATTCATAAATTCGGTTCTCACTACCAAATTCTAATAGTGTGTACGTTTAGTGAGTAAGTAGCCGGCGCTTGGGGAACTTCCTGATGGTGCAGTGTGCTGATTTACACCCCCCGCCCACCACCACCACCAAAATCAGTCAGGAACATTTCAGGCTCAGAATGTTTTTTGCTTTAAGCCCTGTGAACCTCCAACTATTTTATTACTGTTATTTGCTTAACTGTATGTCTAACATTTTGTTCTTTAATTTTATTGTATTTCTTATGTGAAGCACTTTGGGTTCATACAAATATGCTATGCAAATGAAGTTATTTGTGGTATTAGTATTGGAATGCCATGCAAACTTTGTTCTGTGCTGGTTTCACTAATGCAGCGACATCACGCAACACTTCAGACCTGCTGTCCCAGAAGAGAGATTTATTCGTCTCAGTTCTCCACTGATCATTTCCCCCCTTCCTCTCCAGACCCAGTCCACACTGCTACAGATGACGGGCTCTAAAGCAGCCAATAAGAAGGCTCCAGAGAACACGGAGCCGGCTGTGGATAGGCTGAAGCGACCTGAGACCCCGCCTCCAGCCTCACCGGGAGATAACGCTGAAAACAAGAGGTAAGATGTGATTACGTGGTTATCCGGGAAATCGGAGCCAAAATTCAGCGTTGGTGTCCAGTGAGGGAGCCGTTTCCAGATTGGCTTTCTGTTTTGCACTGGTTTTTGTCTTGCTGCTGCTGTTGACTGACTTTGTGTTTGCGTTTGCGTCAGACCAAAGACGGGCTTCCAGCTGTGGTTGGAGGAGAACAGGAAGAGCATCGTGGCGGACAACCCCGATCTGCAGGAGACGGACGTCATCAAGGAGGCCATGGGGCGCTTCAGGACGCTGTCGGCAGAGGAGCGGCTGGTATGGGACACCGAGGGGCTGAGGGGGGAGGGATAGAGGGGAGAGAGAGAGAGAGGAATATGTGATTGTGGGTCTGAAACCAGTGCCCTGATCTGGGAAAACCCAGAAGCTCTGGCAACACTTAGCGAAAGCATCTGGGTGCAACCGATAGAAATCCTGTACGGGAAATAGAACGAGGCTAATGGAGATCTCAGAGAGTAGACACCCCAATATTTCCATTGTTGTTGCAGTGAATCGTCACCGACAAGGAACCCACTAAACATGGCCGAAATAGAGCGTAGTGAGGAATATTTTACAAACCATGAAGCGCTCTGGTTCCACGGTACATCAGTGATCGACACAGCAGGTCTGACAGTTAGATCAGACTTTGGCAACACGGTTGATGTTGAGCGGTCCGGTTTAATGTCCTCATTCTTTCCTAACAGTAACTGTGTCTCTGCCTCAGGGAATTAAAATTAAAACAACGACACACAGATATCTTCTTTGATGGTGTTTTGTGTAAACTTCTTTTTGTCGGAGACACATGATGCCGACTAACACACAGCTCCGCGAGGATTCCTACGCTTCTGTTTATAAGCTACAGGCCGAACAATCTGAGATGACACTGAGGCTTATAAGCCCCGCCCCCTCAACCATGAGTCGTGGTTTTCAACGTCAGCGCCCCCTCCGCACAGTGCGAGACTACGAGTCCCATGACACTGCACTGTGAGGAAATTAGGTTGTTGCAGCGGCAAAAGTAATACGATTCAACGGGGAAAAGGAAATATCATATCAATAAAAAATGGTAGAAAATAATCAAACGATAAAATATAAATACACTGGGATTATGTAAAGATATGCTGGCAACAATTTCAACATATTAAGTGGGTTGTAAAAGTGTGTATGGGAAAGAAATGGATAACATTTGTGCGATGAAAAGATTTCATATTCGCCTATCATGTTTCGCTAGCTAGCTGTAGCTTTCAAAACCACAAATATGCTATGGGACTGAACTTATATATGATTATATATGATATTACAACTTTCTTACAAAATACATCTTGTCGCCTCAAAAGTGAGTCCAGTATAGTTGTGGTAGAAGTTTTGTTTTATGCCATGTGACTGAAACAGTCATGTTCAGCTCATCCCAGCTGACCCACTTGGCCCTGGTGTGGGAAAACTGACCAGTGAAACCATCAATTAGACTCTGTGAGTCTGGTGATCATCAGCTCCAGATCCAGGACCCGTCCTCACTGTCAGGCTGAAGCTCCTCCACACTCTCTCACCTGCTGTTTGAGTCAAACCTTGCTGGTTTTGGTCTGATCTTCATTCCCTACTGCAGTGATTCTCAACCTTTTTCATATCAAGGACCCTAATTTAGTCCACATTAGAGCCATGGACCCCCATTTGATGAGATTTTGTCTCTCTGACCCAAATCTGAGAATATTTTTACTGTCAGATATGATTTTGTCCAGAATTCCTTGACTATCTGTATTGTAGGTAGAGAGATAACAGAGAAACTATGATCAAAATAGTCATTCTTCTACATTCTATAATTGTGTTAACTTATTATAACGAAATAATGGTGAAGTTTAACAATTCATCAATTTGCCGGGGACCCTCTGGAACCCCCTCAATGACCCCTGGTGGTCCCTGGACCCCACGTTGAGAACCACTGCCCTACAAAACCTCCATCCCATCCATTGTTTCAGTTGTGAGGGTGGAACCAGGTTAGCTGTCCGCCTTATTTCACTTCACGGTGATTTATGAATATTCTGTCACTGATAACCCTTCTCTCCATTTCACCCACCTGCACAGCTAATGGCCTCAGACCCTTTGTGTGTGTGGGTGGGTGTGTGTGTGTGTGTGTGTTGCAGCCCTCGTCGTGACCCTGCATACACAAAGACACTCAGCAGAAAGCTAGATGACACTCCACACAGCCAAAGACAAGAGGAAGAGGATGTGAAACAGAGGGGGAGAGGGGGGGGGGGGGGGGGGGGGGGGGCACCTGTTGCTTGGGAACCTTTTCAAGTGTGTATCGGCAGCGAGGGCACAAAGTATTGATCTTATGATAATATTGTGTGAGAGACAGAGAGTGTGAAAGGGAGAGAGGGAGTCAGTAAATCTACAGAGCAATAAATCTCTGAGTTTTTGACCCATCTTAACATAAGATAAGATGAGAGAGAGATATGAGATGGCACTTTATTGTGTGTGTGTGTGAAATTCTGGAATGTAGAAGGTTTACGCCCAGTGTGGGGCTGGGTGCTGTTTCTCCAAAAAGCGTGTTATGATTTATCTTATCTTACTATTCTTAGATTCTCTTTTGGAAATGTGCCCCAGGTTGAATAAATACAGTAAAATTCCAGGTGTGTGTGTGTAGTGATGATTAATCATTTATTATGACCTTAACCTCAACTGCCCTATGCATCATTCTATGTCTAGCACAAAATATTGACTCCACTGGCCTAATTTTACCTAACGTTTGGTAAATAATCTGTTTCACCAGTGAGATGCAACACTTATAAAACTACAGCGCTAAATGTCCCAGCAGCCTCTAGGTGGCAGCGTCACGGCTCAGGTAATTCATTCCTAGATTCAGCTGTGTGGCAGTCAGAAATCTCCCGATCTGGTTTTGCGCTCGCGTCACTCGTCACTGTCAGGACCACAGCAGCCAGGAATAAACTGTTAATAAAATAAACATAAGCATCTTTTATCAGCCGTTGTTTTACGTGCGTAGCTGTCCCATACTGAAGTCCATTCTGACCTCATGTCCATTTTAAGGTCTTCAGATTTTCAAGCACAGATGAAAGGTTTTGATTCTCTCATTAATCCACATAATAGAAACTGTTACTGACTAGTAGGTTAAGAAAATAACTAACTAAAAGCCCCTTGATTTGATTTGTAGGAGCATTTCGTCCTTCTCGGGGCCAATTGTATTATGATGTTTTTTTATTTTAACTCGTTTCCCACTGCTGGAAACTGGCAGCAGCCTTACAGAAGACTCTCTGTCCCCAACCAGTCCATCTTCCAGCTGTAAATTGTTGAGTTTTTTTTTACTATATTGGTGGTTTGAGTTTTTGATGCTGCAGTGGTTTGTGTTGGTCTGCATTTTCCTCTACATCTGGACGTGTGGTGCCGACAGTTTCTGCTGCTCCAGGCTGCGAACTCACTTGTTTTCTGATTTAGGAGGGGAAAAAAAAGCTCACTTTTTCTCACCCAGAAAGTACAGTAAAGAATCTCCCATGATTCATCTATGGTGGCCCACAGAGGACAGTAAAGTCACATTCACATGTGAATATTTGACTAGATAATGTAAGACATGTAAACAGGGTGAAATGCAAAATATTGGAATTTTTTGCCTGATCATTTGAATTTCACAGGCGTTTTATGAGCTTTTGAGAGCAATTTGAATGTCTGACCCTGGGTGGTGGTTGTGGGGGAGGGGGTGTGTGTGTGTGTGTGTGTGTGGAGGGGGAGAGGGGGGGGTTATCATTACTGTGGGCTTGTTCCTAATCGCGTTATCCTTTCCAAATACAATAAAATGACAATTGAATAGGCTTTATGGCTTGTACTTATCTATCAGCTCAATAATGGTGCTGTGTGTTTGCTTGCGTGAATATGTATGGGGTTAATGGACAGGGCTCCGCCGGGGGCTGGAGGTGAGGGGGTGTGTGTGTGTGGGAGGGGGTGGGGTGGGGGGGGGTGGGGGGTCCAGTCCGCTCGCCTGGCCTGATGATTCATCCCAGCTCCATTACGTCCAGGCAGCCGCTTCCTTTTGTCTCGGCTTGGGGAGAAAAAAGCAGGAGGAGGAAAAGAGGCAGCGGCCTGTCGATAATGATTATACATGACAGGATGCAATTTCAAACTGCATGGCTGACTGTTCATGTGTGCTGCTGTTTAGTCACTGTGTAGGTGTTTGGTGACTAGATGGAAACAGCAGAGCGTTGACCGTTTTGTCCTTTTTATTTATTTATTTATTTTTTTGTAAGATAATTAACGTGTGTTTTCTGTCCTTTCCGGTGTGATGCAGTCGTGGACGGAGAGAGCGAAGGGCCAGACCGGAGACGCAGCAGATCTGAAGAAGAGGAAGAGAGCAGAAGGAGGAGGAGGTGCGGAAAATGAAAATGGACACGCACAAGCAGATGAAAGTAGTGCTAAAAAGAAAAAATCTTTGGATCCCTCCTCCAAGCTTTCGGCATTTGCTTTCAACAAAAACTAAACATTTGATACTCGGTTTGTTTTACATCACTGGGGTTTTGTAAGGTCTGGAAAGTGTCTTGTTTTGAGAGGGGAAGAATCACTTGAACATGTTTAGTCTGATATTTTGTCCGAAAATTTGTGTTTACTCTGTTTGGGAAGTGTCGATGATGAATAGATTAGATCACTGTCGGGTCAAAATATCTAAAAACACCAGAAACATCAAAGTTCAGTGATGGATCAGTGACATAAAACTCATTTCAAACTCATTTCGAAGAATGGAAATAATGGAGTCTGCTTGGTTTTGCTTTTATGTTTCAAACATTTTTAAAAATGTACTGTATCTTAACTGTTGAATAAATGTAATTATATATTAATCTGTGATTTCCATTTTGTGGTACTGTACTACTCACTGGGACCGATGGAAAAGGCCAGTCGATTTCTTTTCTTGTGTGCTGTAGAGCTTAATGTAATGTAAAGTCACTATAATATGGGCGG